>NW_006921536.1:570834-602925 GCF_000340215.1 Pseudocercospora fijiensis CIRAD86
AGGCACTTTTGTCGCTAGTTAGGATTTCCGCTAGGATTAGACCTATCGGGTAAAATATACGCTACCTTTACGGGCTTGATCTTATTAGCTACCCTCGTATATAGGGTATATATACCAACCGCTCGTAATACTCGAGCCCTCTCTCTTAAACGTTAGGCCCGGAGATTAGCGCAATAGAACAGCGCGTAAACTTTATTAGAAGTCTCCTTAAGTCGGTAGGTATATAGCTAGTGATCCTAATTTATAATTCCGGCGAAAACGTTAGATTCCTAATAATACCCCCGGGGTAGCATTAGCTCGGCGCTCTAATTAGTTAGTTCGGATTCGGGCTCGGGTAGATCCGCTTCCGGCGGCGATGCCTACGATAGCATTATTACCGAGATTCATATACTAGGTTGTCGTTACCGGGTTATTATACTCGCTATCGCTTCGAGCATTCGCCTCCTTAGTATAGAGCCTAGAAACTAGCCTTGTCGTACGGAGCGGCGCACCTCTAGATATAACCTATTTAAGCTATATTAACTTATAGCGCAGATTGCCGGTCTTACAACCGCGCTATAGCGTTTCCCGAAGAGCGCTTAGAAGCAGTAAGGATATCCTCGTAGGACTTGTAGCTAGTGTTTCCGACATAACTAGTAAATACGACTCGGTTGCCCTTCTAGTTAGCGATAGTTCCTTCCTAGGAGCTATCGTCGTAGTTGCGCTAGATACCCCGGGTTATACGAGACTATAGTCGACCTAGAATAATTAGCGTGTTCGGGTTAGCGGCAATCTAGAAGGTAAAGGAAAAGCATATACCGAAAGCGTCTACTATAACATTATAGTAGGTACCTACTAGCGCAACCTCCCTATTTACTCCCTATATACTAAGGGAAATATCTCTGTTTATTAGCAGTCGGAGCTGTTTAGCCTAGCGCTTACTTATAATAAGTAACTCTAAACTATTATTAAGTATTGCTAGCAACTGCTAGCTATAGCTTCCGATAGTAACTTAAATATAGATAGCGGGAACGACAGTAAAGGAACGGGTAACTGCGGAAAGGTCTACATTATTAGGGATAGAGTAAAGTTCCTTAGGTCGAGGAGGTCCTACTCGACCGATTTGTTAGCTAGTAAATCGGACAGCCTTAATAGAAACTAAAACCGAAGCAGAGTTAGCATTATTATTATCCCCTCGGCCTATCTCCTTAATCCCCTCTTCGTTAGCATTATCGATAGTCTCCTAGCTCTCGTAGGTTACTAATTCGCCTTCTACTAACTCCTAGGCCCCTAAAAATTTAGGAAGGAACTATAGGGAAGAGACGTCGATATAGTCCTCTCGCCCCTATTTACGTCGGAGGGCTACAAGGTCTTTTATAAAGGTAGCATCGTTAGGAATCCGGCTCTAGAACAGGTTAGTAGGCAAACCGTATACTAGAAGCTCCCCTATAAACACGTTAGACTTAAGGTCTAGGAACTATAAAGCCTAGAAGAGAGCATTTGCCTTTGTGTCGTAAGAGTTAGTAGGCCCGGCGCTATACTTCTTTATATACCTATTAAAGCGAAAGCTCTTTAGGTCGGCTAACTTTCGTTTATAGGCCGGCGGGTTAGCTAGGCCTAGGGTACTACTAAGGTCGGTAGTAGTATCCTCTATATCGATATCTAGAGTTTCTAGTACCTCCGGAGTAGCTATACTAGCTCGGGTTGTACGGTCTTTAGCTGTCTAGAGTGTCTTAGTCTTAGCGACTAATTCTCGCTATTTCTTAGCCTTGTTAGCTGCCTGCTTCTTAAGTATCCTAGTAGGGGCTGCCGTACTAGGGCGGGTAGGGTTCTGCGGGCTCTTACCCTTGCCCTAGGACTAGGTTTAGGACGACTAAGTTTAGGACCTTGTAGTAGCGTAGACATCTATACTATTCTTAGTAACCGCGTAAATATTAGTAACTGCGTCCGGGTCCTAAGACACAAAGTTGACTTTAATAGGCTTAGTAGTACTATTACTGCTCCGCTCCTTAACCTGTTTTACCCTAACCTTCTAAGTTTCTCGTTTAGTAATAGCGGCGAGGGTACTGTTCCTAGTGTCCTTAAACTCGATCTTGCTACTATACTTCTTCTCTAGAAGACTCCTAAGTTAAGGCAGCTTCGGAGCTCTGCGATCCTACTCGAAGTTAATCTTATCGCCGGTATCGGTATAGTAGAACCGACTATTTACTTATATAACGAGCTTCCTCTTAAGAAGCTCCTTCTAGATAGGGCAGTCTAATTGAATATATTTAAAACCGCCGCACATCTAGCACTTGCTATCTAAGTCAGAATAGATCTTCCGTATAGCGTAGACGTTAACTAAAGGGGCCTTAGGGTAGTTAGGATCGGAGACCTAGTAGACTAGTAGTATATCCTTTAGTATACTAGCATTAAGGACCTCCCTAACTCGCTATAGTGCTTTCGCATTAAGGTTGAGCTAGGCTAGGGATTTAGCTAAGTCCGCAACGTCCTAAGAATGCTTAGTAATAGTAGGAGTTACGGTACTAGGACTACTTTGCGATTTAGGAAGAAACTTAGGCCCTCTAGTTCCCGAGGCATCGTTCCTTACCTAGGCTAGGTTATTCCGGTCCTCGCCGTAAATGAACTTCTTTGCGTTAGCGGAGCTATTAATATCGTCCTTAATAGCCTCTAGGACCTCTTTATACTTCCTAAAGGTCTCGGGATTAGCTTCGCTAAGCTTATAGCGACGGAAGACACGCTTAGCCGTAGACTACGGCAACCCTTTAAGGAGTAGCCTCGTTCTCTAAGAATTCTCGAGGTCCTACTAGTCGATGCCGTCTGCTAACTTAACAAACTCGCGGACGTACTCCTTTAGGTCGTTATCTTCGGTACGCCTCTCTATATAGAGGTTCTTAAGCTACGTACGACTACCTTTAATACGACGGCTATCGCGATCCCGATACTCCCTTATAAAGGCCTACTTAAAGACCTCCTAGTCGGCATTAGACTTGTCGTCCTTTTCTAGGTAGCTAACTAGGGTTCTAAGGGTTCGGTAAAGCTTAGTAATAGTAGTCCTTATAAGGGTTAGTAGCTAAGCAGTAAGAATGTATACGAAACTTCGAACTAAACTAAAGGGAGCACTAAATTAATATAGCTGCTATCTATATAAGACGAACTACGAAGAAAGGAAGAAGGGTGCCTTAGAGGGAGAGCCCCTTCCTTAGTATTCCGCCCTACGGCTGTCTAGCGCGTCCGACGCGTAAGCGTAAGTACGTATGTCCGCTATCTCGCAGCGCCGTTGTCTCCTAGCTAACTTACGTAGCGCGCGTATACGAACTCGTTTAACCGCTCTTAAGCAAATATGTTTCTCCTAGCTCTTCCCTACCTTCCGGTTCCTTCCTACTACTTGGATCTATCCTACGACTCTATATGTCTCGCTTGCTATCGTCCGTATATACGTACGCGTAGTTTAGTATAGTCCCGTCGTTCGTATATTAATATATAATGTATTATTCTACTATATACGGCCTCCGCGGGAGTCCCTAAGATATTACGTTATACGGCTAACTAGGCGACCTAGGCGTACTAGGCGTACTAGGCGTACTAGGCGTACTAGGCGTACTAGGCGTATTAGGCGTACTAGGCGTACCGGGCGTACTAGGCTAACTAGGCGACCTGCTTCGCTAGGGGCCCCTACTACTAAGGCAACTCAAATCCGATATTACTTTATAGTATAGCGGCTAGCTTATAGGACTTGTCGGTGCTTTCTAGGCAGCTACTATAATAGTAGCCCCCCCCTCGTTTTGCGCGGAGTTCCTACGACGCTAAAGGAGGTCCGTATACAATAGGTACTAGTATTCTTATCCTAGTTCGGGTCGGAGACCTTAATCTAAATTCTATTCGTACGCTTCTCGGAGAAAATGTTCCGGGATAGCTCCTTCTATTGTCGTATAGTCGGTATAGTCTCGTAGGAATTCCTCGATTACTTCGCGGGCGAAGATAATATAGCGTAGAGGTTCCTAGGTCGTATCCTCGTCCGAGTACCCCTTCTATTGTATCTCTCCCTACGGCCCGGGAGGATTGAGATTTCCGAAATTTGTATTACTAAAGCTCTATCCGATAATCGCCCGTACTGTACCTAAGGCAGATTCCGGCTCGTCTTCGGTCTAATCGGTAGCCTCGGTAGCTTCTAGTATCGGCGGGATGTCTTCGGGGTCCGCGATTTCTCCGGCGGTTCTTAGATTAATAACGTATTTAACCGGGTAAATGTTGAGATTTTCTAGGAGATCTAGTTCGTATACGTGTATACCGACTTTCTTTACAATCCGGAAGGGTCCTAGATTTTTCTAGTCGAGCTTTTTCGAAGGTCGGTTAGTTCTAATATATCGTAAGTCGAGGTAGACGTAATCTCCGACCTAGTAATCTAGCGCGGCGCGTCTACGCTAATTAGTATAGTGCTCGTATACTTCTTAGGTATACCTTATCTCGTCCTAGAGCTCTTAGTAGGTCTAGGCTATTTAAAGAGCGAAGGTATCGGCGTCTCTTTCCGGATCGTTTACCGGGGGCTCTAGTTCGATCTCTATTAGTTCTATACCGGTTCGGGGGTAAAATCTAGTAGAGGCGTAGAACGGCGTAGTCTAAGTTATAGCCGACTCCTAATTATTGATAGTAAATTTAATAGAAGGCGTCAATCTTAGCTAGTCGTTTTAGTAGTAATTGTAGAAGCACCTAATAATTTGCTCGATCTACGCGTTAGCCCGTTCGGTTTGCCCGTCGGTCTACGGGTAGTAAGCCGTTAAAAGGCGCGCTTAAATTTTCAATCGTTCGTAGAGGCGCTTCTAGAAACGGGTAACGAAATTCGGGCCGCGATTAGATACAATTGATTTAGGTAGGCCTATATCTTTCTATACGTCCCGGTAGAAGACCTAAGCCGTATTCTTTGCGGTTAGGCTGCGGGCATTTAATACCTTCTTACGTTTCGTAAGGCGGCAAACTACGACTAGCATGTTTTAAAACTAGAGGCCGTTAAAATCGGATCCTTTCGGTAGGCCTATAATGAAATCTATTAAAATGTATTGCTATAGTCGTAGAGGGACTTTAAGAGGTTTTAGTAGCCCTTACGGCTTACGCGTATCTACTTTCGCCCTACGGCATACTACGCAGTTCTTAACGAATCGGTCGATATCTCGGTATAGATTAGGCTAGTAGTACTACTTCCGGAGCTAAGACAATATCTTAGCTCGATCGGGATATACTATTCCGAGAGGATTGTAAGCGGAACGTATAATCTAGTCGCGTAAATCTTCGAAGTCCGGGACGTAGAGGGTATTTCTAAATATTGTACGGGGTACTCGCGGTAGAGTTCTACGGAGCTCGTACTCCGAGAGAGAAACGTTCTCGTATAACCGCTCCTCGTTCTATAAAGCTTAAATTAGACCTTTAGTAAAAGCGTCTTCGGCGTATACTATCGTAAGCTGCTATTCGAGCTAGGTAGGTTCGAGGAGGTCCTATGCTTCCTCTTCGCTTTCCTAGTCGCTATCTAAGCTTTCTAAACTCGTATCTTCGTCGTCCGAGCTATCGTCGTCTCTAAGAAAGGCGGGAGCGGCTATTAGTATAAAGGATACTACGAGAGGCTCTAGGCCGGTAAAGTCGTCTCCGAGGAGCTCGTATAGTTCCTAGCTAAGGTTATACTCCTTAAGGATAGACTGTTCTTTACGCTACGGACCTCGATCTAAAGGCGAGTCTCCGTTACGCCTCGTAAGTACGTCGGCCTATAAGTTTGCTTTACCGGGCGTATACTAAATAACGAAGTTAAACCGGGAAAGAAACTTACTCTAGCGTACCTGCCTACGGCTAAGGATTTTGCTCTTAAGAAAATAGATAAGGTTCTTATAATCCGAGCTAACCTAGATCGGTAACTTAGAACCTTCGAGTTCCGGACGCTATTCTTCGAAAGCCTTAACGATTGCGAGGAGCTCCTTATCGTAGATATCGTAATTGTATTCCGTAGAGGACATTTTCTTAGAGAGGTAGGCTACGGGCAGCTACGCATCTTCTAGGGTCGTTCGTTAAAGGAGAACGGCGCTAGTTATACCGTCGGAAGCATCGGTTTCTAGGCGCGTTTCTTTATCGAAGTCGAAGTACTATAGGATCGGTACGGTCGTAAAACTTTACCGTAACTAGTCGAAGGCTTCTTAATAGGCCGGTAACTATTTAAATTTGACGTCTTTCCGCGTAAGTGCCGTAAGTAAACGGGCGATTCCGCTAAAATTCCGTATAAATCTCCGGTAGAAGTTAGTAAAACCGAGGAAGCCCTAGACTTCTTTTACGTTTCGTAGCACTCCCTAGTTTAGAACGGCTTCGATCTTACCGGGATCTATTCGAATACCTTCTAAAGAGACAATAAGGCCGAGGAATTTCACCTCTTGCTTATAGAATTCGTACTTGTCGATATCGATATATAGTCCGGCTTCTACGAGTTTCTTAAGTACCTTTTCGATATATTCGTAGTATTCCGCTTTCGTTTTGCTATAAATTAGGATATTGTCTATATACGCCGAGACGAAGGCGTCTAGGAATTCTTTAAGCGTATCGTTAATATATAATTAGAACGTACTAGGTCCGTTACAGAGCCCGAACGGCAAGACTAGGTATTTAAAAAGGCCGTAACGGGTTCGGAAGGCTATTAACTATTCGTCTCCCTCGGCAATACGGATCGCGTTAAAGGCGGCGATTACGTCGAGCTTAGTAAACTAGCGAGCCTTCGAAAGGCGTTCGAGCGTTTCGTTTACGAGAGGGATTAGGTAGCGGTTCTTTTTCGTTAACGCGTTAAGGCCCCGGTAGTCTATATAGAAACGGAGACCTCCGCCGGGTTTCCGGATAAATATAACTAGTACGGCTGCTTCGGAGGAACTAAGGCGGATAAAGCCCTTTTATAGGTTGTCTTCGAGGTATTTCTTTAGTACGAGGAGCTTATCTCGAGATATCGAGTAGAGAGGGCCGTACGGCGGCGGCTTACCGTCGATTAGCTCGATTTTATAGTCGACACCTAGCCGGTACGGTAGTAGAATATCGGCGTTCTTCTTCGAAAACTAGTAGAGTCGGTGCTAATACTCTTTCGGTAGTTTCGTTCTTAGATCCGTTAGTTCTTCGTCGAACTTTCGGATAGCCTTCTCGATATCCTATATTATTATAGCGAAGATCTAAGTACGTTTATCGCGGGCAAGACGCGAGAAGGCAGCCGCGCTAATAGCGAATACGGTACGATCTCGGGGAGTATCGGAGGTAGAACTAGATTCGTTAAAGTAGTACTTAGCGTAATGCTTACTCGTAAAGGATAGAGATTCGGAGGCCTAGTCGATAACCGGGTTGTACTTTTTAAGCTAAGGAAGACTAAGAATAACGGGGTAAGTCTTCGGGAGTTTCGTAAGGAAAAACATAATATATTCGGTATACGGGCCGATAGTAATAGATAAGTAGTAGATCTAGGTTACCTTACCGGCGGCCGCGGTCGTACCGTTAAACATTTCTAACTCCCGAGCGTACGTAAGGTCTTAGAACGTTAAGCCGAGCTCTCTCGTATAGTCGTAATCTATAAACGAGTAGCCGGTTACGCCGTTGTTAATAAGAGCTACAGTTTTTAATAATTTCTTTTGATTTCCTATTAACGTTTCTACTACGAAAGGCTAGTAGACTAACTCTTTCTCTATAGCCGAGCTAGAGAAAGGGAAGGTAGTAGTAGATACTCTTAGTTTTAGAACGAATGAACCTTATAAGCGACTATATATAAGGTTTAAGCTTTTCCCTAGCCGCTCGGAGTAGCGCTAGCCGATAAAGGCGTATCTAGAGTCGTAACATTCGCGGCGGCGACTCGCTATATCGTTAGCGTATTTAGCCGGCCGACGAGAGACAGGCAGAGGCGAGCAATATATCCTTTTACTCTATAGTAGATATATTCTCCTACCGTACGGCGACGCTACTTCTCTTCTTCCGAAAGCTTACTATTTACTAGGGGCGCGCGTAGACGGGCGCCGAGCGAGGCAGCGCTTAAATCTATCGGATCGGCGGCAGGCTAGGCGCCTAGCGGTATTAGGGCTATAGCCGGAGCTAGTGCTAAGGCCGGCGTCTAAGCTGTCTATAACTTCGACGGTAGCGTAGCGAACGGCGACGTAAAGCGACCGGCATTCGTACGGGCGCCTCCGCGGTTAGCGATAATTTTCGCGAAGTTTCGAGTCGTATTATCGATACGCGTAAGCAAGGCGTACAGTTCGGTAATGTTTAGATTCTCCGTATCCTTATCGCGGACTTATAGCATTATTTCTTCGCTAAGGCCGCGTACTAAGATCTACTTAGCGACGTCCGGGGGGTATTCGGCGTACCTAATCTCGTATTAGAAGGCGGTATAGTACTCTTAGTAGGTCTTATTCGCTTGCTTAAGTTTGTCTAAGTTTAGGCGCGTAGTTTGCTTACGGTCGGGGTCGCCGAAACTAGCGTCGAGGGCCTTCTAGATAGTAGCCGTTATAGTTGTTTCTATATTTTCTAAGAGGCTGCGGTAGGAATCGAGGGCGGAGCTACCGAGTAGAGAAAACATAAATCCGGTCTTTAAAGCTTTAGTCGGATAGTAGTCGGCGTTAGCGAGAAAGCGGATCTTAACCTATATCTTAAACTCTTCGTATACTTTACGCTTACCGGTAAAGCGTTCGGGGTCGCTTAGCTTCTTACTCTTATTCGAAGTAGGTATAAATAGGTAAGAAGCGGGTACCGCGGCGCCTAGGCGAGTAGAGGCGAGCTACGACTAGAGGCGGCCTACCTCGTCTTCTTTTTCCGCGATAGAAGCATTCGCGTTGCTAAGAGCCGTACTAAGGCTAGTACGGGAGACCGAGAGGAAACGAGTAGCATCTTTATAAGCCTTAAGCAGGTTAACGAGCAGTTCCGGGTCGGTAGCGTAGGCGTAATCTAGCTGTTCGCGCGTAGCGGGGATTTTATTCTATACTAAGCTTAAAAAATCGGGTACGTCGTTAGGTCTTGTGTTTTAAATCTATTCGTCGGGCGTATCTATCTTAATAGAGGCGTTTTTTTTTAAGGCAGTTCGTAATATAAGGGTTAGTAGCTAAGTAGTAAGAATATATACGAAACTTCGAACTAAACTAAAGGGAGCACTAAATTAATATAGCTACTATCTATATAAGACGAACTACGAAGAAAGGAAGAAGGGTGCCTTAGAGGGAGAGCCCCTTCCTTAGTATTCCACCCTACGGCCGTCTAGCGCGTCCGACGCGTAAGCGTAAGTACGTATGTCCGCTGTCTCGTAGCGCCGTTGTCTCCTAGCTAACTTGCGTAGCGCGCGTATGCGAACTCGTTTAACCGCTCTTAAGCAAATATGTTTCTCCTAGCTCTTCCCTACCTTCCGGTTCTTTCCTACTACTCGGATCTGTCCTACGACTCTGTATATCTCGCTTGCTATCGTCCGTATATACGTACGCGTAGTTTAGTATAGTCCCGTCGTTTGTATATTAATGTATAACATATTGTTCTACTGTATGCGGCCTCCGCGGGAGTCCCTAAGATGTTACGTTATACGGCTAACTAGGCGACCTAGGCGTACTAGGCGTACTAGGCGTACTAGGCGTACTAGGCGTACTAGGCGTATTAGGCGTACTAGGCGTACCGGGCGTACTAGGCTAACTAGGCGACCTGCTTCGCTAGGGGCCCCTACTACTAAGGCAACTCAAATCCGACATTACTTTATAGTATAGCGGCTAGCTTATAGGACTTGTCGGTGCTTTCTAGGCAGCTACTATAACAGTCCTCGTAAGGGACCGGACCTTATACTAGTCCGACTCCTCTTCGAGCCTATACTCGGCTAAGTTGTCCTTAAAGCGTTCTACGTACGCCGTAGCGTTCCACCCTTCGAACAAAGGGTTCCTACTGCTTCCCGGCTCTAGCGGGCGACGCCTATTCTAACGGAGAAGGTTAGTTTGCCCTTAAATTATCTTTATAACGATATTATAGAGGGCCTCGGGCGTAGAAGGCTCGACAGCCCCTAGTTCGATAGCGCTTATAACAACTAGTCGTCGCCTGATTTCTTCGTTAATAGGGTCCGGTAGGTTATTAGATTCCGAAGATTCCGCTAATTCGTAATACTCGCTTTCGCTAGAGCTTATTCGATTGTTATAAAGTAGTTAAAATAAAATACTATAGGAAAGTGTTTTTAGTATATATTGTAGGTTTGGTTTGTTTCGATGTTGCTATACGAGAAAATAGTATGCTAGGCTGTTTTCTTCTAATATTACCCCTAGGATAGCATTAGAGTTTAGCCTCCTAGGGGTCGCCTAGATACCCCTAGGAGCTTTAATTTAGTAAATTTAGACAAAAGCCGCTCGGAGGAAGGAACTGCAATCTCTATTCACACCTAGATCCTAGAAACTAGCCACTTTACTAACTATCGTTATCTCCTTTAGCTAGGCGGGGGGGCGGGGACCTTCTTTTTTTTTAGTAGAAGGCTAAACACTATCCGAACGAGGCAGCGAATCCCGAAATAGTCTACCCGGTTAATAGGGGAACTACCTAGGCATCCGACCTGTAATCTAGAAATTGCTATCGTATAGATAGTCTTAGCAAACTAAGCAAGGCCGATAGGTAATTAATCTATTTCCTCCTTAGGCGGGCGGTAGCTTATCTCGAGTAAGCGGTACTAAATAGGTCTTCGACCCGGAGCCGAGTCCTTAGAAGCTAGCTATAGTTATAGACTAGGCCCTAAGCTATAACAGTCCTAAGGGTTTGTAGCTTTTCGGGGTTAAAGCGATGCCCTCGTTAAGAGGTTTCTCTGCTTGTCGTAACGGCCCCTTAAGATACTTTAGTATCGTCCGTATCGTAGGCTCTTATCGTGCCCTCGCTTCGGTTATAGCTATTCGTACCTAGAGACTACCTTTAATATACCCGAACCTGTTAGATATAAAGAGATAGCCCTACCTTCGGCTCTAATAAAGGACGGAAACTAACACTACTACTACTACTTGTAGCAATAGTATAGGCTACCGAGGGTAATATAACTTATAGCAATATAGGCAGCTATATTTAGCAAGATAGGATAACGAGACTGTCGCTTAGGCTAATAACTAGAGCCCTATAACATAGGCATTATAGAAGTGTAATATAAACAATATACTATACGAGGTTAATAATCTGTCTACTCTATAGAAGGAGGCCTCTTATATAGGCTTAAAACTAGCCTATAGGTATAGGGCCGGTTACTAGCTAATAGTAACTACGGAAAGGTCTATATTATTAGGGATAGAATAAAGTTCCTTAGGTCGAGGAGGTCCTACTCGACCGATTTGTTAGCTAGTAAACCGGATAGCCTTAATAGAGACTGAAACTAGAGTAGGGTCGGGATTATTACTATCCCCTCGGCCTATCTCCTTAACTCCCTCTTCGTTAGTATTATCGATAGTATCTTAGTTCTCGTAGGTTACCGATTCGCCTTCTACTAACTCTTAGGTACCTAAAAATTTAGGAAGGAACTATAAGGAAGAGACGTCGATATAGTCTTCTCGTCCCTATTTCCTTCGGAGGGCAGCGAGGTCTTTTATAAAAGTAGCATCGTTAGGGATTCGGCTCTAGAACAGGTTAGTAGGCAAACCGTATACTAGCAGCTCTCCTATAGACATATTAGACTTAAGGTCTAGGAACTATAAAGCCTAGAAGAGAGCGTTTGCCTTTGTATCTAAGGAGTTAGCTAGGCTAGTACTATACTTTTTTATATACCTATTAAAGCGAAAGCTCTTTAGGTCGGATAACTTCCGTTTATAGGCAGGTAGGTTAGCTAGGCCTAGGGTACTACTAATATCGGTAGTAACATCCTCTATATCGACCTCTAGAGTCTCTAGGACGACTAGGCTCTCTATAGGTAGGGTACTAGGTACGGTACTAGATCGGGTAGCACGGTCTATAGCTGTCTAGAGAGTCTTAGTTTTAGCGGTTAACTCTCGCTATTGCTTAGCCTTATCGGCCGCCTTGTTCTTTAGTACCCTAGTAGGGGCTGCCGCACTAGGGCGAGTAGGGTTCTAAGGGCTCTTGCCCTTGCTTTAGGACTAGGTCTAAGACCGTATAGCAGCGTAGACATCTATACTGTTCTTAGTAACCGCGTAAACATTAGTAACTACGTCCGGGTCCTAAGAAACAAAGTTAACCTTAATAGGCTTAGTAGTACTATTACTACTCCGCTCCTTAACCTGCTTTGCCCTAACCTTCTAAGTTTTACGTTTAGTAATAGCGGCGAGGGTACTGTTCCTAGTGTCCTTAAACTCGATCTTGCCGCTATACTTCTTTTCTAGAAGGGTCTTTAGCTAGGGCAGCTTCGGGGCTCTCCGATCCTATTCGAAATCAATCTTATTACCGGTATCTATATAGTAGAATCGGCTATTTACTTATATAATAAGCTTCCTTTTAAGAAGCTCTTTCTAGATAGGGTAGGACAATTAGATATATTTGAACCCGCTATACATCTAGCACTTGCTATCTAAGTTAGAATAGATCTTCCGTATAGCGTAGACATCTACTAAAGAGGCTTTAGGGTAGTTAGGATCTAAAACCTAGTAGACTAGTAGTATATCGCCTAGTATAGTAGTATTAATAACCTCCCTAACTCGCTATAATGCTTTCGCATTTAGGTTTAGCTAGGCTAGGGATTTAGCTAAGTCCGCGACGTCTTAAGAGTGCTTAGTAATAGTAGGAGTTACGGTCTTAGGACTACTTTGCGATTTAGGAAGGAACTTAGGTCCCTTGTTTCCTAAGGCTTCTTTCCTAACCTGCGCTAGGTTATTCCGGTCTTCGCTATAGATAAACTTCCTCGCATCGACTATACTATTAATATCGGCCTTAACACATACTAGGACCTCTTTATATTTCCTAAAACTCTTAGGATCGGACTCGCTAAGCTTATAGCGACGGAAGATACGCTAAGCTATAGGCTACGGCAATCCCTAGAGGAGTAGCCTCGTTCTCTAAGAGTTTTCGAGGTTACTCTGTTCGATGCCGTCCGCTAACTCGACAAACTCGCGGACATACCCCTTTAGGTCGTTATCCTTAGTACGCCTTACTAAGTAGAGGGACTCGAGCTACGTACGACTACCTTTAATGCGACGGCTATCGCGCTCCCGATATTCCCTTATAAAGGCTACCTTAAAGGTCTCCTAGTTAGTATTAGACTTGTCGTCCTTTTCTAGGTAGCTAACTAGGGTTTTAAGAGTTCGGTAAAGCTTAGAGGAGGTAGTCCTCGTAAAGGACCGAATCTTATACTAGTCGGATTCTCTATCGAGCTCGTAATTAACTAAGCCTTCCTTAAAGCGCTTAATATGTGCTATAGCGTTCCACCCTTTAAATAAGGGGTTTATAGTACTCCCTAGTTCTAGCGGGCGACGCTTGTTTTAACGGAGAAGTTTAGTTTACTTCTCTATTATCTTTATAATAACATTATAGAGCGCCTCTAGCGTAGAAGGCGTAGGAGGCTTACTTATATTAACTAGTCGCCGCCTAATTTCTTCGTTAATAGGATTAGGGGCGTTTTCGGATTCCGAAGATTCTACTAATTCGTAATGTTCGCTTCCGTTAGAGCTTATTCGATTGTTATAAAATAATTGAAATAAAACGCTATAGGAAAGTCGCAATGAAATGCTATATAAACGTGTTTTTAGTATCTTTAGTTTGTTTAGTTTGTTATAATATTGCTATACGAGAGAATAGTATATTAGGCTGTTTCTCCTAGTATTACCCCCGGGGTAGTATTAGGATTTAGCCTCCTAGGGGTCGCCTAACTACCTCTAGGAGCTAAGTTTAGTATTAGACGAAAGCTGCTCGGAGGGAGAGACTGCAATCTCTATTTACACCTAGATCCTAGAAACTAGCTCGTATCTCCTTTAGCTAGGCGGGGGGGGCGGTAGCCTTCTTTTTCTAGTAGAAGGCTAAGCACTGTCTAAGCGAGGCTACGAATCTAGGAACGCCCTACCTAATTAATAGGGGACTCCCCGGCTATCCGACCTATAAGCCGTATTTGCTATCAATTTAATAGTCTTAGCAAACTAAGCAAGGCCGATAGGTAATTAGTCTATCTCCTCCTTAGGCGGGGCTTATCTCGAGCAAGCGGTACTAAATAGGTCTTCGACCTAGAGCCGAGTCCTTAGAAGCTAGCTATAGCTATAGACTAGGCCCTAAGCTGTAATAGTCCTAAGGGTTTGCAGCTTTTCGGGGTTAAAGCGATGCCCTTATTAAGAGGTTTCTCTACTTGTCGTAATAGCCCCTTAAGATACTTCGGTATCGTCCGTATCGTAGGCTCTTATCGTGCCCTTGCTTCGGTTATAGCTATTCGTACCTAGAGACTACCTTTAATATACCCGAACCTATTAGATATAAAGAGATAGCCCTACCTTCGGCTCTAATAAAGGACGGAAACTAATACTACCACTACTACTAGCAGTAATAGTATAGGCTACCGAGGGTAATATAACCTATAGTAATATAGGCAGCTATGTTTAGCATAATAGGATAATAAGACGGTTGCTTAGGCTAATAACTAGAGCCCTGCAATATAGGCATTATAGAAGTGTAATATAAACAATATGCTATACGAGGTTAGTGCTCTATCTACAATGTAGAAGGAGGCCTCTTATATAGGCTTAAAACTTAGCCTAGGTGTATAGGGCCGGTTACTAGCTAATACTATATTACCTACGCGAGGGGGATAAAGCCCCTACTAAACACGAAGACATACTAGCGGATAGTAAAGAGCTATAGTCTGTAGAACGTATCCTAGATTATCGGACTAGGCGAGGCAAGAAAGAGTACCTCCTAAGATAGCAAGGCTATTTACCTAAATAGGACTCGTAGGAGGCCGAAGACTCGTTTAAGGATATAACTAAGTTGTTAGATAAGTATTAGACTAGTATAAAGAACAGGAAGAAGGCTAAGGGCCTATAATGTCGCCTAGGAATAATACTACCCCTAGGGTACTATTAGCTAACTAATTAGAGGCCGGCAAACTAGGACAATAAGACTATACTAGGCGCGCTACGATGCGTCTATTAGTTAATCGTATGCTCTTTTAAGGACTCTACCTCTTTACTAACGCGCCCTATAGGTCCCCCTCTTGTTCCCTTATTCTATCGGGGCCTCGAGGCCTAGGCAATCGGCGAAGACGGCGCGGCCGGCGCGGCTATATTAGTAACGGTATTACGGAGTGTATTATTAGTTAAAAAAGGAGATTAGAAGCGAGGTAAAGTTAGCGCTAAGACGACTAGCGCCGCTATTGTTAACATTACTTGCTATTGTTACTATATCTGCTAAGACAACCTTACCTATACTACGAGCCTAAGGCACCTTTAATTAAAACTTTAATTAAAACTTTAAGCCGCCTAAAAGATTAAGCCTATTAAGGGGTTAATCAAACTTTAAGGCTAAGTTAAAGCTTTAAGCCGCTTAAAAGATTAAGTAGACTAATAGACTAACTAACTAAGGGCAAAAACTATAGAGCTAAGCTAGCCGAGGTCGATCTTACGGATAATAGGTTACTCTTCGATCTATCTAACCCTTTAAGCGAGGCGAACCTCTACTACTGCACATATAATAGCCTTTACCTATAGAAACTAGACGAGCTATGTTTTTTTGAAAAGATAAGATAAGATTGACACTTAAAGGCTACTAAACCTAGCTAATTAGGGCTAGCGAAACTACGAATAATAAGAACAATAACCCTCGGAAACGGATAAACCCTCGGAAGCGGACATTGCTAGGTCTTTTAAGAGTAGACGCAAAGAACTCGATACAACATTACTTAGAACGGAGGCAGTGCTATAATACCTCGTATGTCTACCTATTATAGTAGGGAAGACGCGCTCGTATTATAATTAGTCGAAGGCCTTTAATTCTTGTAAACACACATCACTTTATAGTTTATTATATATAGAGATAGCGTAGTTAGAGTTGTATATTGTGTTATTGGAGGTAAGGTTTAATATAGTTATATAATTAGGTAGTTAAGTGTTCAATTTAGCGCGGGCTAAGTAGCTTATTAGACCTGCTAAGTTAGTAGTAGTAGAGGTTAAGACTAGGATAAAGACCGGCTACGAGGGCGCGGCCTTTAGAAGGGAAGCGTATATTAGGGCCAAAGAGGCTATACGTAATTGGTATGTAACTAGGCCGAGTGAAGCTAGGGTCTTAATGCCTTAGGTAGGGCTTGGCGCTTAGCGTTAGGCTAACTCTCCTACCTTCCTCCCTCTCCTCCTAGCTCCTTATCGAATACTGCTTATACCTACTACTGCCCTATCTACCTGCTAACATACCCTTCTTACAAGCACCTCCTAAGATAGCAAGGCTATCTACCTAAATAGGACTTGTAGGAAGCTAAAGGCTCCTTTAAGGACATAACAGAGTTATTAGATAAGTATTAGACTAGCGTAAAGAACAAGAAGAAGGCTAAAAGCTTATAATTTTACTATTAAGGCCTAGGATAATACTACCCCCGGGGTGCTATTAGCTAACTAATTAGAGGCCGGCAAACTAGGACAATAAGACTATACTACTATAGTAAACGCGCACCGAGTGTTAATAAGCGCGCTATAACGCGTTAACTATTCGCTGCTCTTTTAGGAAACTATCTCTCTACTAACGCGCCCTATAAGGCCCTTCTCCTAGTATTTAGGTCCCTCTCTTATTCCTTTATTCTATCGAGGCCTCGAGGCCTAGGCAATCGGCGAGGGCGGCGTCGCGCTTATAACGGCGCGGCCGGCGCGGCTATATTAGTAACAGTGTTGCAGAGTGTATTACTACTTAAGAAAGGAAGGATATAGCTATATTAGTAATAGTATTACCGAGTTGTTATTAGTTAAAGAAGGAAATTAGAAGAAGATAAAGTTAGCGCTAAGACGACTAGCGCCGCTATTATTAATATTACCTGCTATTGCCGCTATACTTACGAAGACAACCTTACCTATACTACGACCTAAGGCTAGAAGCGCACTATACTAATTAAGTTAAAAGAATAGCTATATTAAAGGTTTAATCAAAACTTTAAGGCTAAGTTAAAACTTTAAGCCGCTTAAAAGATTAAGCGATTAATAGACTAACTAAGGGCAAAAACTATAGAGCTAAGCTAGCCGGGGTCGATCTTGCGGATAATAGGTTACTCCTCGATCTTTCCGACCCTTTAAGCGAGGCGAACCTTAACTATTGCACTTATAATAGCCTTTACCTATAGAAACTAGAAGAACTGAGTTTTTTTAAAAAGATATAATTAGTTAACACTTAAAGGCTGCTAAACCTAACTAATTTAGGCTAGTAAAACTACGATAGTAAATAATAGCCCTCGTAATAATAAGAATAATCCCTCGGAACGGACAACCCTCGGAAGTAGACATTGCTAGGTCTTTTAAGAGTAGACGCAAAGAACTCGGTACGATATTACTTAGAACGGAGGCAGGGCTATAATACCTCGTACGTCTACCTATTATAGTAGGGAAGACGCGCTCGTATTATAATTAGTCGAAGGTCCTTAATTCTCGTAGTTATATATTACTTTATTATATACAAGGATAGCGCAGTTAGAGTTAGACATTGTATTGTATTAGAGGTAAGGTTTAATATAGTTATATAATCGGTAGTTGTGCGTTTAATTTAGCGCGGACTAAACGGCTTATTAGACCTACTAAGTTAGTAGTAATATAGGTTAAGACTAGAACAAAGACCGGCTACGAGGGCGCGGCCTTTAGAAGGGAAGCGTATATTAGGACTAAAGAGGTTATACGTAATTAGTATGTAACCGGGCTCGAGTAAAGCTAGGGTCTCGATACCTTAGGTAGGGCTTAGCGCTTAGCAGTAGGCTAACTAGCCTACCTTCCTCCTTCTCCTCCTAGTTCTCTATTAAATACTACCTATACCTACTACTACCCTATCTACCTGCTAATATAACCCTTCTTATATATTCTCGCTCGAAAATTTATAAAAGCAATACTCTATACCCTACCCGCTTAACCTAAGCCCCTCGTAGGTACCTCCGATACCTTTCGAAAATCCCTTAGCGGACTTTATAGCTAAGGAAGATTAGACGCTAAAACTTCGTACTAAGATACTCCTTGCTAATCGCCTTAAAGTACTACTACTCTATCTCCCTATCGATAGTTATATTCTAACCCTCGGCGGTTAGATCGACTAAGCGTCCCTTCGAGAAAGCCTCCTAAGCCGCCTAATAGTTAGCCTTTAGCTAGTTATTGTAATTCGACTAATCCTAGCTAGAGGGTTCGCAGTTAAGGAGATTGTCGTTCTTTAGACGAAGGCGGATACGGTTATAGCCTACCTATATCTTATCGGCGTAGTTGCGCTAATCCGCCTTACGGCGAAGGGTATCTTAATAAAGAGCGCTATAGTTATTAATACTTACCTTAGCGCGGCGACGGAGGTACTCGAGAAAATTAGCTATACGCTATATTATAGGAGGGATCTATATAGCGGATTAGCGGGTGCCTCTAGGGCGCCTCGTAGGTAACACTTATAGGCTTATAACCCTAACCCTATATAGGTCTATATCGGCTATACTTTATATCTTCCTTAAATTCGTAGCTATCTAGTATAGAGAGCTACTTACCGATAGTTATTTTATTCGTACCGATATTCTAGCTCCTACGGACGTACTCGAGGTAGATAGCGCAGCTAGTACGAAGCTCTAGGCGAGGTTCGAGAACCGGACTTACTCTATAGAAGTTAAATAGGACGTCCTTAGAAGGGGTATTAGCCTCGCTATCGATATAGAGGCAGCTATCGTTATAGTGCTCTAAGGGGCTACCGCGACCTAAGGTCTTCTAAGCGTATATAAACGAGTTGTCCGAAGTACTACGCGGTATACCGCTACCGCCTTAATTAATAGGAGTAAAGTTATAGCCGCTACTACTACCGGAACCTAAAGCTATAATAAAAGAGTCAGCGAGAGTTAGCTCTTATAACAATAGCGGTAATAGTAGTACTTAAGAGGTATTAGCCTTAGTGTTTAAGGGACTAGAGGAAGTATATCGGAGCGGAGTAGTATCGAGCGGGCGATCTAATACTAGTTAGTATTAATAAAAAGAAGAAGAAGGTTGTTTAACGAAACGCGCGCTTTTAACTCTAGCGACCTATACTTACTTCGCGTATAGACGCTTCTAGTACCTTATAGGCACCTCGGCGGTAACTCTAATAGGTCGCGAGTAAAGCGTATATAACGCAAGTAACGCAAAGGGTCGGCGTAACAAATATACCCTTATTAATCGTTATCCCTAGTAAAAACTAAGCGTACCGACCTCGACTACTTCTACGCTTTAGCGTATAAGCACTCTTTATGTTTCCTAGGGAAACTATAGTGTTTAGTAGATATCGAGGGCGAAATTAGGAGAAGGAGAAAGTAGAAGAAAAATACGCGATTATCTAATTCCTAGTAGTAAACAAACCCCGTATATAAAAGTTCCCTAAGTAAAGGAGCAAGTACCGCAAAGGCACCGTAACCCTACCTTAAAGGTAATAGGAATAAATAGTACGTTCTAAGGCTAAGCCTAATAAGCGTAACCGCCGAGCGGATACCTATATATACGGCAACGACTACGCCTTAGCGAATAACTCTTTAGTCGTTTAGCGCTTGCCGTCGATGCTAGAGGTTTCTACTAGAAGTAGGGTAAAGGTCTATATAGGACTACTCCCTAGCGCCCTACTTTTCTTAGGCGTAAGCCCTATATAGAGGCACCTTAGAGGTACCTCTATCCTACTATCGACGTTCTATAGCAATATTTCTACTACTAGACCGCGTATCGCTATACTAACCTAGTAGCGGCGCGGGAAAGCGCAAGTAGTAGAGGAGGTAGCGACGCGGGAAAAACATATAACCTAAGGATAGGCTATCGAGGGGGGGGGATACTATAAGGGAATACCCTTCTATACCGCCGAGACCCTTACTAGGTACCTATAAGGTACCCTAGAGGTACCTCGCCGGTAACCCCGAGTTACCTAACTCTTAGTACTATAGGATAAGGCGCCTATTCCTACCTCGAGAATCGCTCGTTCCTTAGGCGATATCGTTAAATACTAAGACTACTATTTACTCGTATTAATACTCCCTATATACTACTTCCTTATAGGAGTATATAAATTTCTAGAAACGGTCGAAATTTAAGCCTAGTAACTAGTATTATAACTAATCGTATCGAAAGCAGTACTAACTATACTAAAGAATTCGCCTTCTAACTAAGTTCCTTACTAATTATAGAACTAAAGATTACTCCGAGGGCTGTATATAATATACCCGATTTAATACTCCTCTATTAAGTCTAATACTTCGGTTACGCGAATATCTACGTACTAGCGGCTATTAATTTCTAATGTCTAACGCTTCTAATACCTACGAGACAGTTCTATCGCTATCGTAGCCGTCGTTACTGTCTCCTATCGGCGTAAGAACGTTAGTAACGAGGTTATCGTCTAAATCTAAGCTAAAGTCGGTAACTTGCGACAACTGCGAAGGAACGAGAGGTACGTATCTAATACGGCTAATAAAAAGCGCTCTTAGCTCGTTAAATTAACGTACCGTAGACGCGTATATTAGCTTTATACGCTTCTTAGAGCGGTTATCGATATCGTCTATTCGGCGGATTAAATAGTAGTTATTCGTTAGCTTAGAATAGGCAGTTCTTAGCTAGTTTGCTAGTATAGTAATCGCCTCTCGAAATGGCTCTAATACTCGACTTAACGACCTCTCCTTATTTAGCTGCTTCTTACTATTAATATATAGCCGACGGCGCGTCGAATACTATATTATAGTAGGAGGTATATTAGCAGCATTAGAAGGAGCCGGATTTAGTAATAAAGTCGAAGGTAATAGGGCTATAATAACTAGGCGCGGTAACGATAGACTTATAATAGCTACTAGATCCTAAAGCCGCTACGATATAATACGGAGTATATTATCTTAGACCTACTAAGCCGGAGTCTCGTAAGCACGTAACTCCTTAGTAGTAAGTAGCTTATTACAGAGCTTCTTATTGTTATATAATGTAGTGTCCTTAAAGCGATTAAGTATCTGTTTAAACTTAGAGTCGTTAATAACAATACTAGAGGTAGTAAGAAGGACTCTATACTTAAGAATACGCTTTGTAATCTACCTACGAATAAGGCTGTCTATGCCTCGGATAGTACGTTATCTAGCAGGTCGATTGTCGTTATACTACTTCTAATAGCGCTTTATTATATCTCTTATTCGTCCTTTTGTATAATAGCTAGAGTTAGCCTCGAAGTGCTTAATAATTAGTAAGGCGAAGTCGTTAGAAATCTTACTATCGCTATTAACTCGATTATAGTCGTATTCTATACTTTCTTCTATACCTTTAGTAGAAGACTAAGAGTCGCTTAAATCTAGTATAGGTTGTTAGACTATAACCTATTATTGTCGCTCCGAATGCCGCTAAAGGTAAGCCGTTAAGGAGGTGTCTATACCTCTAATAACGACTAGCCTAGGTAGAGTTGAATTTAGTATCTAATTAGTAGCAATACTACTATCGCTGTCGCTATAGTTTAAATTAGTTAACAAGCTCGCTATAGACATAGAGCGGCTATATAGTAGCTACTTAGCTAACTAGATTGTAGGTAATAGACTTCCGATTAAATACCGTAGCGCTAGTAAGAATAAGGAGACATCTATATAAAAAGGGTTACCTTAAAGAGCTACGTAGATAGGTATAGGCAGTGCCTACGGTAGATAGACTAGTATAGTAAATGCTAGTATTAAAGAGCCGGAGCTAAGGTCGATAATACGAGAGGGATAAGAGGGGGTATCTATAGTAGCTATAATCGAGAATAATAGTAGTTATACTAATAAACTAAGACTTATACTACTTCCGTAGATACCTCTTATTCTATAGACGATATACTATAATTAATCCTTAATTAATCCTCGAATTTAGGTTCTATTTACTAGCCCCTATTACTAATTATACTAACGGCTATATACCTAGACCTTTATATATATAAGCTAGTACCCTCTCGTACTATCTCGAAGACCTAATAGCTACTTTCTACCTTACTATCGCCGGTTATAGTATATAGCTTATTCGGTAGTGCTAAGAAGCTAATTTAATAAGCTAAGCCGGATAGGGTTTAAGCCCCCTTCTACCTCCTTCTACTTCTAGTTAAGGTAGGATTACTACCTATACGAGTTGTAAATATAGCGTATTATATACTTTTAAACGACTCCGTTTAAAAGCACGGTCTAGGCCTACGAGTTAATAACTCGTAGGGGTAGAAAACTAGCCTTCGAAGGATGCGGCAGTAACCCTCGTATCCACCTTGTTCGCCGACCTCGAGAGACCCCTGCAAATTGGTGGCTTCTGAAGGTCCCTAGTGTAGAGTGCTGCCGGATAAGATTCCGATCCAGCTACACGGGGTCGCGGGTAAAGCCGAACTGACACCTAAGGCCACACACGAGTGTTCGGGTAAAGCCGGACTGACACCTGAGGCCAGCACAGCTCGCTTCCATTCCAGCTCACCACATCCATCACTCTTCATGCACACCACCATCAGACTGAATGCTGCCTCGCGTCCGCCATCCAGGACGCGGTAGCAGCATACCAAAATGCTTCAAAACCAAACATGAAGACTCCAGCAAGCGCTTTCTCAGCACCAAAAAAGAACCTCAAAAAGTCATCTTCTCGGGAATCCAACCGACCGGAGTCCCTCACTTAGGAAACTACCTAGGTGCACTGCACCAATGGGTCCAACTCCAAAATACTTCCCCTCCATTCACAAAACTAATATACTCCCTCGTCGATCTCCACGCCATAACAATCCGTCAAAACCCCTCCCAACTTCGAAAATGGAGAAAAGAATCCCTCGCAATCCTGCTCGCCATAGGTCTCGACCCATCCCGAAGCATAATTTTCCATCAATCCGACGTTTCCGCGCACGCAGAATTGATGTGGATTCTATCCTGCCAGGCTTCGACGGGGTATTTAGGGAGGATGACGCAATGGAAAGAGAAAATTTCCAACGATAAAGACGGAAATGAGAGATTGAAATTGGGATTATTCTCCTACCCGGTTTTGCAAGCTGCAGATGTGTTGGTTCATCAAACGACACATGTACCTGTCGGACATGATCAGGCGCAGCATTTGGAATTTGCGAGAGAGGTGGCGAGTGGGTTTAATCATGTGTATGGAGCTGGGATTTTGACACCGCCGGAGACGATTATCAGTCCGGCGAGGAGAGTCATGTCGTTGGCGAAAGCTACGTCTAAGATGTCCAAGTCGGATCAGAATTCGAAGTCGAGGATTTTGCTGACGGATTCTGGGGAGACGATTCGAGCGAAGGTTAAATCTGCGGTGACGGATTCTGTGGAGGGAATTTCGTATGATCCCGAGAACAGACCTGGGGTTGCGAATTTGATTGATATCATGTTCTATTCGATGGGAAGTGAGGCTGGTGGTTCGCCGCAGGATCTTGCGAGAGAGATGGAAGGAATGCATTTGAAGGTCTTGAAGGAACGTACTGCTGATGCTGTAGATAAGCTGGTCGCGCCTGTGAGGGAGAGATATGCTGTGATCATCGAAGATGAAAAGCTGCTTGAGGAGGTTGCTCAGAACGGCGCAGAGAAGGCTCGCGCTAGTGCATTGCAGACTATGGAAAAGGTGCGAAGGGCAATCGGACTCGCATGAGCCTGATGCACATTCTGTCTGACGCTGTCATCGCGCTTCTTCAGCCGGTGTTGTCCATTTCCATCGCATCTGCTCTACCCTCGTCTGCTTCAAATGGCTTCTGCGCCCACACAAAGTCCCTGTGAATTATGTCAGCATTATGTCGCAGACTCTGGTTGCAATCGACTGACATTGGCAGATAGACATGCATCTTGCCCTCCTTCAGCTCCCCTTTGATATCATCAATGAGCTTGAAGACATCCTCCGATTTCCAGCCCAGCAGCTTCGTGAACATTCTCATACTGACGCCTTCCAGCGCATCAATCATATCCTGCTGGAATAACGTGCTGCAGGATCACACGTTAGCACAAGCAGTATAATACGTAGGTACTGCTCACCCTATCTTCTTCTTCTTCTTTCCCTTCACCCAATTGCCTACTGGCCACTTACTACCCAGATACTGCACGTCCACGAATCCCATGTCTTTCATCAAATCCGGCGCTCTCAGAATCGCATCAAGCTTTGTACCCGCCTTCTCGCTCGCCGCCGTGATGCCATCATTCCAGAGCTTGAAGTTGGGACCGAACTTTTCGATCGTCCCATCGTCGGATTTGAATGGCCAGTGGTATTCCTGAAACTCGACCCAACCTCCAGGCTCAAGATGATTCCAGACTTCCGTCAGGAGTTTGTTCCAGTCTTTGATTCCGACTTGAAGGCTGCGAGAGTGGATGTAGTCAAACTTGGTTGGGTAAAGCCAGTCTGATGTCACATCATCGATGAGGAATTCGACGTTGGGTGGTACGAGAGTCTGTACAACAAATTAGATTTTGCAGAGATATAAAAATTCACATTCAAGACTCGCCGGCTGAATGGGTGAAAGGTCAGTGCCGATTACATGGCATTCTGGATGCGACTCCGCGAAATCTATGGCCCAGGCGCCCGTACCACAGCCAATGTCTAACGCGTTGCGGGCATCTACACTACTGATCGGTGCAAGACCTGCTCTGTCGCTGAGGAAGATCCTCCAAATCTTGTGCTGGAGCTCGAGTCGTTTAATCTCATCGTCGTCGTTTGGGAGAGGATATCTGTCTTCGGAGAAAGCATTGTATCGACGTCCGTATTCGTACTTGTAATCGGTGACGGTGGAGTTGATCGACGTTGTGACTCTGAATGAATCGTCAGTAGGTTGCAATTGCGAAGAAGTTGATTGCTCTCACGATTCCAGCTCGTCGCCAAGCGTAGAGTCCGTGTCGTCCTGTTTATGATAGAACTGGCTCAGCTTCGACATTTCAACACTAGCCGATCTGACTTCTGCTCAATGTGAGCTTTGGATGGAGTAAACGTTGCATCTACCTCTAGATGTTCAAAGCTCCGAATATCCACCGCCGTAGCCTGAGAAAAAGAAGGCTCTCGTCTATGCCCGGCATTACCTGCAAATGCCGCATCGGTACCTGCATCAGCTCCACTGCCGCCTTGTGTACCAGAAGCTGACGGAGGATTGGAGGATGACATAACGGCAGTATGAAGAAGCTGATTTTAGATATACGATGTTACACATATGAAGAACAGGGGTTAAGGACAAGGAGATGAGGCTGGCAGATGTGTCGCGTTTGGAAGGATGAGCTTGGAGCTGCACGCTGGGGTGTTTTCTGTGCCGCATGCAGTGCTTGCATCGGCGTGTCCTGAGCGGGCGGGTGTGCATCTTGGTGTTCAGATTGGGCAGAACTGCGTGGGCTGCTAGAAAGTCGTATTTCTATGGTCCATGACAGTCCATAAGACTTTCCCGTGCCCAGGCAAAAGCTGATGCAAGACGGAGCTCCATACATACCAGAGGCTCAATGGCTTCACTTGAGCCTATTGTCGCTTCCTATTCTTCTTACACCTTCCTCACCAACCTCACTATACCTATTATCGCGACAAACCTCACTCAGACTCGCTACACTTCCGCGCCTTGCCTCGCAATGTTCTTCTTCTATCGACACCGACACCGACACCGACACCGACAGCGACAGCGACAGCAGCAGCCGCTATGACTGGTATTCCGCGCGACCTCATTCTTAGCGCAGCTTCAGCAGCATTAGCTTCAGCATTAGCTTTAGCTTTAGCTTTAGCTTTAGCTTCAGCTTCAGCAGCGCACTCACTAGTAGGAGGAGGAGAATATTCATCGTAAGTCGCGAGGCGCATCGCTATAGACTCGCTACTAACTCGCTCTAGACTTCGACGCCCTACGACTACAAACACCTACGATTTCTAGTACTGCAGCGCGCAGACATAGTAAGAGCTACTCGATTAGACAGCGATACCGGATAAGAAGAAGGCGGCATTAAACAGACTGCGGAAATATAAGGCTACTAGAATTATTATAGAAACGGACTCTAGCAAGCTTGCACTAGCGCTATGCTACTACTGTATACGCTCTAATAACTTTAAGTGTCGTATACTTAATGCTAAGGGCGAGCGTGTCTACGCTTATTGTAAGTGTAAGGGCAAGTCTAGCTGTACGGCTAGTATAGAAGAGGTTGAAGAAGACGATAGAAACAGCGAGCTAGCCGCGATGCAGGCGCGAGTCGAGGCCGCAGAGGCAAAGAATACTAAACTAGAGGCAAAGATTAAGGCATTAGAAGCTAGGTTCGATAAGTTAGAAGGATATTGCCTCTCGTAGTTCAAATAGCTTAAGAATGAGGCTATTATTAAGTCTAAGGATGTGTATACGATATAGAAGGAGCTATAGCTAAATAGCGATCGCGAGCCACTAGTAGATAATGTTTAAGGAGCGAGTCTACAGCGAGTCTACTACGAGTCTGCTATTCTATCTCTTCTTCTTTAGTCGTTAACTGCGCTTTATCTTCTTAGCCTCTCCGCCGCTATTAGCCTCTTCGCCGCTATTAGCCTGTCTACCGCTATTAGCCTGTCTACCGCTATTAGCCTGTCTACCGCTATTAGCCTGTCTACCGCCATTAGCCTGTCTACCGCCATTAGCAGCCTGTCTATTAGTAGGTTGCTAATCCTTCGATTCGCGCGACCCTTTCGGAGTAGGCGTGCCTCGCGGTGCACTCGCGGTAGCATCGCCGCTTAAGTCAATTATCTTAGGCGGCTAATTCGTATCGATAACCTTCTTAGTCTATAGCTTTTCTTTCTTAATCTTAATGCTGTTAACTACCTTTTGCTAACTCGCTATATTACTCGCACTAGTACTCGTAGTAACAGTACTTAACCGATGTTTCCGCTTTTGTTATTGCTGCTTCTCCTACTTAGTCTAGATATAGAGCTTAATCTCGTAGACTAATAATAACTTTGTTGCTAGTTTATAGACTATTAAAGCCTATCTGAGTGATCGAAGCGCCTTACTTGCTAGCTTCTCTAGTTGATTAGTTGCTTTATTGAAGTCTATATAGAGGAAGTAGTTATAATAGTCCTAGGTCCGATCGATACTACTATCTAGTAGCTCGCAGGCGTCAATCCGGTCGACAATCTAGTCTGTAAACGTTATCTCGGCTTCGAGGAATTCTTAGTTAGACTAGGCATCCGTAATAGTAGTATATAGGTTAGGTTCACTATAGAACTATATCTCAGTTGTACTCGTAAGCTTAACTTCTATATGCTGAGTATAGATCAAATAGCGGCAATGGTATGCCTGTGCTTTAAGGTCTAATAAAGCTAAAGCTGAAGCTAAAGCAGGTGTTAGTAGACGTTGCGAGAGGCTCCGAGATCCAGCATTTAGTATTCGAGTTATTAGCTTATGAAACTGACTAGCAGCATTGCGTGCAGCATTAGCCGCCTCAGGTATAGAGGGGAACGTATTGAAGCCTCGTACCGTACTCGCGGAGCTACTCGCAGCGGCGGCCACTAATTGCTCGCGAACAAATTGCTCGCTTAGTGGATCGGGATTAAGAAGGCCGCATTGTAAACAGTATCGGTATTTACTATACATCTTTGCATAGTCGACGCCTGATTTAGTGCAATAGGTGCCCCAATTAGTAGGCATTATTAGATAAATAGAGGTAGAAATAGCAGAGGTTTGAGAAGGTTATAGATAAAATCGAACTAGAAAAAGCGACTCGCTATATACTCGCGGCCGGCTCGTAGATCGGAGATTAGTATACATTATTTGCAAACTCAATTAACCTAGCTTCCTAATTCCGAGCCGCCGCTGACTAACTACGTACTGCTAATAGCTTATCCAACTCTATTAGTTCCGGCTCTAACCCTATAGCTATATACTCCCTAGCTAGCCCTCGAAGAAGCAAGTAGGCAGAGCGGTAAAGGCGCTCTACATTATCGCTATTCTCGCTACTACTTACTGGATACGAGAAGCTATGAATCCATAATACTATCTTACACTAAGAAAGCGTAGCCTCGGGCAGGTAGGCTTCAAGATCTAGGAATTAGCGAGTCTATTAGCGAGTCTGTAGCGAGTCTGTACTATAGAATCTAATATATACCGAATCCTTGAAGGTCTTGCTCTATATCATTAAGTGCGCCGTTAGGTATAGGAATACCTTGATAAGAATGCCCGCTAAGCTCTAGATAATAGTGTAGAATATGCGGAATACCTAGCACAACGTGTAGTCGATTAGCCTGCTTCCGGATACGATGGCTATTCTAGAGGTAAACAAATTCGAGGACTTTATAACGCATAATTGGTATATAGATTGTAAGGAAGGCAATCCGATCCGCTAGCAGTTTAGCATCGTGTAGTGACTCGCGTAGTAACTCGTAGAAATAGCCCCTCTAGCTATTTAGTGCAGGTGCTTGCTAACGCTACTATGCCTTAATCCGCTAGTTTATCTTACTCGTACCGTATTTGAAGCAGTCCTCGAAGGCTAGCGGTTGTTCCGGGTCACTACGAGTCGCAAGGCGAGTCTTATAGTAAGCATCCGCGGCTAGAATCGTCTCTGCCCTACGGTCTAATCGAATAATCTGTAGCATTACACTACTATTCCGGATCGTTGTAAGGTATTAAGCTAGTATAGAGACAGCTGTCCGGCTAGTGATGCCTATATAGATCTAGACAATGTAACGCGAGTGAATATCAATCGCTGCGTAGATCTATATCCCCCAATGCTCGAATTTATAGTAAGCATCTATTAATATTGCGTAACTAGGGCCGGGTGTAATAATCGCTCTATAGTGCTCTCGCGCCCGCTCGCGGCGGACTCGCAACCCTTTAGGATTTAGTAAGGAAGCTATACGATATAGCCGATCTCTACTAATAATGTTGTATTTGGACCTGATATAGGTATATAGGTGCCGTTAGCTAAAGGACTCTACTATAGACTTCTCGAGCTCTTCCTATAAGACCTCTGCTATCTATTCTTCCGCTTCTGTCTATCTATCTATTAATAATGCCTTCTTTAATCTAAGCTCTTAACGTATCCGTTAATACCTCCGCTGGCTAATCTCAAACCTATCCGCCTATAGTACTCGAACCGCCTCTTTATTAGTCAACCGTAGAACGTAGAAGGTGTATACGACCCGGATCTTTAGTGCCTTAATATCGTTGACTCGGTAATAGTAAGTAGAGTGGCTATAATCAATGTTCTACTCTTTAAGCCTTCGTTTAAGTGTATTGAGAGATATCTAATAACCGGTCTCTTATATAAGGTGCTGTACGATTGCTTCTCGTGTAGTGCCGCCGTAGACTTGAGATATTATCTAAGCCTTCTATAGCGATAAATCGATACGTAGAGGCATTCTGCGAGTCGATAGCGAGTATAGTGCGAGTCGTAGAAGGTCAAACACGAAGAATTAGGTAGGAATGGCGGTGAGAAGTATGAGAAACCCCGCATTGAGCCTCTGGTATGTATGGGCCTCCCTAATGCAAGAAGTTACTCATCACACGAGTACTGCCGAGAAGGAGCTTGTGGTATGGAATCCTCTTCACCTTTGGCCAGATGCTCTCGTGCGATGGGCGGTAGGTAGATGTAGGTGGTATACAGGAGTCGCTCATTATGAGTGTACGACTAGCTGCGAGATTCTGATGCTATTGCCGTCTGTAGAAGGAAGTGCGATGGTGGCAATTTTCGGTTGGAGTTTGCCTCGGAAAGAAAAGCGGCTTCCTGGCAGCTTTCAGCATGCCCTCCGCGTCGCTTCCAATCTTTTGGCATGCAAGAGCTGGTCTCCAATGCATCCTATACGAGGTGCAGTGCTCCCCGCCGTCTTTCTTGCCTCATGAAATCGTAAGCTATGGGGCTGCCATACAAATACACCAACCCTTACTCCCCTCGCATGCCGTTTGGCTCTGCGGAAACCGATCCCACCGCCGCGAACGACGACATGGCTCCTGCAGACACGAAAGCAACCTTCATGCGAATACCTTGGATCGCTCGTAAGATCAATCAACCTGGCATCGTGTGTCGGGTATCGAATGGGCGAATGCCGAAACCGGATGGAGAAGATTCATTATGGGCAGAGATCCTCAAGACTCCGAGAACTATACGAAGCACGATAAGCTTCTATAAGAAGCCGGAGAACGATGATGATCCTGTACCAGAAGTCACAACTGTTTTGACTGTTGGAAATGGCATGAATGGGCATACGGACATGATACACGGCGGTATCACAGCAACGATATTGGACGAATGCATGGGGATATGCCAGTCTATCAACATTGAAAGAACACACATAGCCGCTGTAAAGCGTGGAAAAGCATTTGGAGAGTTACCGCCGCATGATGTTACCGCCTTCACGAGAGAGCTGAAAATCACCTATCTTCTTCCAGTCCGCACACCTGGAGCCATCATGGTGACAACAAGACGGGTGAAGAAAGAGGGTAGGAAAGAATGGCTTGCTGGCGAGCTTAAGCAATGTACTGGCAATGGTGAAGACGACGATGGTGAAATTGTTGTGTGTGCGACTGGCGAAGCGCTCTTCCTCGAACCAAGGCCGAGCAAGATTTGAAGTACGATATCATCTTCCAAACAGTGACTACTCAAGAGCAAGGCACATGCTGCGGAGAGGAGTGAGAGTATTCTACTTTGCTTGCTTTGCACTCGCATACACCACACAGCAGTCACAACATTGTCTTTAGAAACATCACAACGCATGTTTCCCGGCCATACTCCGAGCACCAAGAGGTGTTCCTAGAAGCACTGCGCAAGCATGAATCTGTAACAAGTCTTCATCCGGTGTATCCTGCTGGAAACTCAGGAACGAATGAGATGGCCTTACCTCATATCTACAGCAACGAGTGGGACGAACTCACCAGATGTCTTCCTGACCAGGTGAGCTTCAGGTGAAGGGTCGATTCATGCAAGGGCACGACCCAGGGGTTCATGGAAACTTTAATCGCATTTGTAAGTGAAAGCTATTTTATAGGCTTCGTCGGTACTGCCACTGGGACTTCAGGCCCGTCACCTTCGAGCCTCCTTGCGAGCTCTATTCTCATTGCCGAGTCGTCTGTCTTCAAATATGTGCCCTTTCCGGTTATAAACCAAAATCCAAGAGCGATGACCAGCATGACTCCGAAGACAGCAATAGCGAAGTTCATGTCACTAGGTGTTGGGTTTGGTGTGCCCGGGAAGAAGAAGAACACCGTGGTGACGCTGCAGTAGACGACGGAAATCCAGTTGCACAAAGGACCATACTTGCCGAGACTGAACTGGCCACCTGGAGGCAGCTTGTCGCGACCGACAATTAGCAGACACCCAATGGGCATCCCGTAAGAAATCGTCAGAGCAATCGTGCTCACGCTCAAGACGGCCTCTAGGACAGTGTTGGCGAAGAGGTAGAGAACACCGATCAATGCGATGATAAATCCTTGCAGCCACAGCGCTCTCGCCGGAACCTTCCATGTAGGATTGACTGCTGCAAAGTACTGGCTCCAAGGAATGCCGCCGTCTCTCGCAAAACCCCAGGTCAATCTACTTCCAGTAGTTGCGATGCTGACGCCCTGGCCGAGCCCATTGAAAATGAATAGGGCAATGAGAGTAGCGCCACCCTCCAAGCCAACAGTTTGTTGCACCAACTCAATGAATGGCAATCCCGTGGGCCCGTCTTCGACTGTCGCCAGATCCTGAATGCAGAAGAGGCAGACGACCATGAAGATGAATCCAGTGATTGCTCCCAAAAGGACTGCAAGCCAGATGACCCTAGGGGCATTCTTCCTCGGAGCTGGAATCTCCTCTACCAAGTGAATCACCGAATCGAAAGCCGTAAGCCCATACGCAGATTGCAAGAGTCCCAGGAACCAGACCACACCATTACTCCACCCTGTCTGATTTATCCAGTCTCCGAACACGAACCCCGCAGACTGATACGCCATGTTCCTCTTGATCCCGACGGATATCAGCAGCGCAAGTGCGAAGACGAAGAACAAGCCCACAAACCCAACACCCACAGCATTATTGAACATCGGCAAGAACTTATCTCTTCGACACGCGATCAAATTTACCACGGTGAAAAGAGCTGTGATTCCCACGATACCAGAAACTGCACCCAA
>NW_006921536.1:603025-635423 GCF_000340215.1 Pseudocercospora fijiensis CIRAD86
GTGTTGATCCACGCAGTCCTAAGCAAACGAAGAAGCGTCAGCGATGCCCTAGACGATACTTGACTCCAAGGCATAGCTAGATCATCAATCACCACCTCCACCCCATCATCATTAAAAACACCCCGACATTGAATAAAATAAAATAAAAAATCTACTCACAAATAACTAACCCCCCTCCCCCACCCATTATCAACAAGTCTATGCACCCAATACCCCTGTCCCAGCGCCGTCGGCATACAACTCGTCAACTCCCCCAGACTGACCGCCACACACATATTACAAAAAAACACAAGTCCCAAACCCCAAAGGATCGCCACCGGACCCCCGTTTTTCAGCCCCGAGGAGAGGCCTTGAGCAAATGTTGACCATGTTCCTAAGACGCAGAAGGCGAGGGATAACATGGACCGTGTGTCGAATTTTCGGGTTAGGGCTTCTTCAATGTGGCCTAATTCGGCGACGGAGTTGGCGGAGTGGAGGGATTGGAGGGAGGGTTTGTGGGGTGGGGAGGTGAGGGGGGAGGGGGAGGCTTCGAGGTCTTGGGGGGTGTGGTGCATGGTTGCGGTTCGGATCGATTTTGATCGTTCGCGAATTGTTGTTCGAGGTAAGGTATGCAATCTTCCTTCATACGATTGAATCGTGTGTTCTTGCGTTGTACGCAATCCTTCTACGGTTATCGATTCCGAGAGAATGATTTGTTCTTTTGTAGTTGTACGTCATTCGCGAGATAGTCCTGCTTGGCTGTTACGTGTAGGCAAGGCGTGATGGAGTGTGATGAACAGGACGAATGTCAAGAAGGTGATGGAAGATGGCATTCTATACATGATTTACTTGTTGGAGGATCTAGTCCTGTGAGATCTTTCGGTTGGTCTGCCCTCCCTCGTCACTGGCCGATGGGATATCGGTACGGGCATCTCTCCACGCCCTATGGAAGCTGAAGGATGCTTAGTGTCGGATGCACATTCCCAAAGTGGATGCTATCTTGTATCTTACAGATCTGCATGCAAACGTAAAGGTATTGTTATGTGCTCTGCTGGGCCTGCTCAAACGATGCCCCGACTTCATGCTAGAGTGGGCAGTCATAGCCTCCTCAATTACCTGTTTGGGCAAAAATAAACAGGCCACCCGGAGACAGAAGGCGGATGACGGCTCCAGTAGGCTTTCTAGCCCAGCGTTGTCAAAAGAAGGATCACTGCGCGAGATAGCGAAGTCTCGGATCTCTCGCCGCCCTGCGGATTCTATTGTGAAAGTCTCTAGCATGTCACTACGCACTTGTGATAGTGATCGATGCAGATAATGTTGAGCGAGAGCCGCTCAGTATCGTCAAAAAAAGAGGAGCAGAACTCGTTGTTCCAATGTATAGCCTCGAGAGCCGTTAGGTGCAAAGAAGCAGATTCTGCCAACATCCGTATGCATCCACGTTGAGCCCGATATTGAAGAGTCGCATGTGCGATTCCGACGTACAGGCCACAGAGTCTCGAGATCAAACGAAGCAGAGTCTGCGGATTTCCATATGTGTAGACAGCTGAGATAGATCGAAATGCTAGTACCGGAGGTGTTCGAGCGTAGGACGCAAATTAACGTCAGAACCCGGTTGCCAGAGGAGTCCTGTGATTTGAGAAAGCACGTCTGCTTCGAGAATCCAGTCCTGCCATTGACTAGCTTTCACTTAGACGTACGATTAAGCTTGCGATGGAACACGTGGCTCGTGCCTTCCCATGAATCGCTCCTTGCACCTGAAGCTTGGCTGTATGACCTCACCTTTCGCAGCTCGCTGTCGTGGTCTGACATGTTTTCTGGCATCATTCGTAACATCGTGTTATTTACTGTATGTGCATTGTAGCCATTTACCTCATGTCTGGTACTGCTGGTGCCGCAATGTCTCTATTAAGCGCTGCAGGGTGCACCTCGCTGTCAGGTGCTGGGTTCGCGTCTCGCTCAAATAGCCTGATCCAGAACTGGGGTGGGTCCAAAGGCCGCGAGCCGTTGTGCGCTGTTGGGTAAATGTCGTTGAAGAAGTACCACACTACCTTCCGTTAGTGATGACCAAAGCACTGCGAGGCATTGTGTCCTTACCGTGTCCAACAGCAATTCCACATAGCTCGTCCTTAGGCCAGTGTCCGTGAAGTACCACATTGAACGCAACAAGCACCCATGGTAGCCATGGAGCCTTGAATGTGAGCAGTCCAAGAAAGCTTAGCCTCGTGTCTGGGTTTCTCCTCGACCAGATGTACACCAATGTGCTGCTGAGGGTCGTGCCCAGGAAGGCTTGGCTGAAGAGTGGGGCAATGGCCAGCAGTGTGACTGAGGTGTATGCGAGTAGCCAGCTGAAATGTGCGACTGAGGCGGCTGACTCTTCAAGCATGCGCGCATAGCGCTGGATGAAGAATATGTGGAAGAGGAGGTTGAGGGAGAGCGGACCGAAATAGATAAATGTCGTCGCTAATCGCCAGAACTGTGCAAGCTGTTAGCAAGCGTTCGTGCTGAATCTCCCGGCCTGATGCGCATACCTGTTGCTTGTGGAAGACTGCGCGGAAGCTGTAGAAGAGCTGGAAAGGTGTCAAAACCTGACACTGTACCAAGATTCCTGTTATGACTGTCGCTGATGTCCACAATCTTGTGCAAATGGGCATCTCGAAGAACCACTGCTCCAAAGGTAGTCCTCCAAGCGCGCCATCGCCTCCACCGTTCACCACTGCCGCCATGTCGTTGGATCGTATGTCGTTGGATCGTATGTCGTGGTGCCGATGAAGGATGAGGTGTATGGAGATCAACTTATGTGGGGGAGGTTGAGAGTTGTGTTTGTGTGGTAAGCGCAGGTCGATCTTTTCCTTTGACACTTGTTAACACATGCCGGAAGTGAGAGCCAACAAGCCAACAAGCCGATGTCGCCCCCACATCTCGGTCGCATGCGGCTCTGTAGCTAAGTTCACTAGCGTGCATTCCATGAGCCAGGGTCGTGTGGCTGGGAAGCTGGCTGGGAAGCTGGGCAAAACAACAAGACTTTCGGACCAGACGAAGACTGCGCGCCCCAAAGCGTACACATCTTTCACGACCTCGAAATCGATTTTCAACGAGTACGCGCGGACAAGCAGCTGCGTCTTCCTTGTCACACCGCGTTTCACCAAAGTGCATCGCAAAAAGCGGATGCGACACGCGACGCGACTGAAGCCTCAGCACCGGCATTGAGTAGGAGGGAGCGGAGCATCGGAGCGGAACGACACTGCAACAGCGAAAGTGTGGCATTGGGACACGCATATTCAGATCTTAGAACATGGCACGAACGGCAGCAGCGTCTTCGGGGCGCAAGAGCACGGGCAGTACCTCGACACCAACCAGAGGAGGGAAACGTCCTTCCACCAGCGGCAAAGGGCCCAGAAAAAGTAGCGGCGCTGCCAGCGCGCAACAAAGTCCACGGAAGAAGAAGAGATACAGGCCTGGCACAGTGGCTTTGAGGCAGATCAGACAATACCAGAAGTCGACGGATCTTCTGATGGCCAAGCTACCCTTCTCGCGACTGGTGAGTTATCCGACAAACATTAGTCCCTCTGCAGAATGTTCTCTAACGATGCGACCAGGTACGCGAGGTTTGTCTCAATGTTGCGCCGCCAGGATCGGAAGTTACAAGATGGCAGTCACAAGCCATCCAAGCTCTCCAAGAAGCGGCAGAAGCATTCCTAGTGCATCTCTTCGAGGACACGAATCTATGCGCTATTCACGCGAAGCGCGTAACCATCATGCAAAAGGATATCCAGTTGGCACGGAGGATACGCGGCGTCTGGGGAGGTCTTGGCTAATAGCATGCGCATCGTGCTGAATTAGAGCTGTTGGTGTGCATGTCGGAATCATTGTGCTAAGCGAGGCGTCTGGCGAACATTGTTTGGGCTTGGAATGTTGCAATACCCGATGAGAGGACAAGAGAGAGTAGCACAGCACGATAGCGTGAGGAACGGGAAACTCGATTCTGGATTCACTGTCCAAATTGCACCCGTCTCGGTATCGTACTCGTTTCGTGATCGCGATTACTTGCTCCCCAAAACAATTGAAGTAAACAACATCTGATCGCAAGCGGAATCGCGTCGCGCGTGAACAGCTCTCGAGCTCTGTCGGGCTTGGCTTGAATGACGTCGGGCTTGCAGCCGGTGAACATCTTCTCGCATTTGCACGCCCATCTCTGCCTACACTGCTCGGACTATTGCCTGCTGTATTTGGGAACGCCCGACGACCGTTTGCAAGATGAGATAGACCTCCGGTGACAACACGCAGCTCCTACCACCTCAGCAAACGGCCAAGTGGCACCACTCCGGAAGACAGTATGCTGCCATATCTCAACTACCGTAGGGGAGAAGCCTTGTCACGCAAGCAAGCAGCAGCTTATTGACATTTTCGCAGCATTTGAATATGTCGCAGGAAAGATAGGCGCCTCGACAGACGAGTGTCGGTCTCTCAAAACAGCCTGGAGCATGCCATGAACATTCACTGATGCGGCACAGTCAAACTCATATGCTCCTTCCTGATATCATACCCACTCGCGGCAGTGCTCAAACGACTGCCAGATGACAAGCCATACATACGGAATCTCTTCAACATCTCGTCAGTTCTCCTCCCCACGATAGGATCGTAGTGCTAACTTCCTTCAGCGTCGCGCTTTTTTACCTAGTTGGGCTCTTTGACCTTTGGGGTGGACTTGTAGTTGTCCTCTTCGATGCCATCGGTACATACCTGATCGCTGCCTATATCGAAGGCCCATATATGCCATGGCTTGGCTTTGTGTTCCTTATGGGCCACATGTCCGTTAGCCACATCTACCGCATGATCGCAGACAGCCCGAGCTCCGTGGACATCACTGGAGCCCAGATGGTCATGGTCATGAAGTTATCTGCCTTCTGCTGGAATGTCTGGGATGGCAAGCAAAAAGACTCCGACCTTAACGATGTCCAAAAGGAGCGCGCCATCAAGAAACTACCAGATCCGCTGAGCTATGCCGGCTTTGTCGCTTTCTTCCCATCACTCTTTGCCGGTCCTGCTTTCGACTATGTCGACTACGAGCGATGGGTCACGACAACTATGTTCGATCTACCGCCCGGAATGGATCCTGCAAAAGCACCCCCGACACGCAAGAAGCGCAAGATTCCACGCAGTGCGACACCGGCCATGTTCAAGCTCGTGACTGGAGTCATCTGGATTGTAGCCTTCCTCCAGTTCTGGGGCTCATTTGGACCAGAAGTGCTGCTGGACGACCACTTCAAAGACAGGAACTTCTTCATGCGTGTCTTCTACCTATACATGATGAACTTCGTCCAGCGCATGAAATATTATGGAGTCTGGACCCTGACTGAAGGCGCTTGTATTCTGGCTGGCATCGGTTTTAAGGGAATCGATCCAAAGACAGGCAAGGCTGATTGGGGCAGGCTCACCAATATCAAGCCACTGGGTGTTGAGTTGGCACAGAACACTCATGCTTATCTTGGCAATTGGAACATCAATACCAACCACTGGTTGAGGAACTACATCTACCTCCGAGTCACTCCCAAAGGCAAGAAGCCAGGCTTCCGAGCAAGTATGGCCACGTTTGTCACTAGCGCCTTTTGGCATGGCTTCGCACCTGGATACTACCTGACATTCGTCCTGGCAAGCTTTGTGCAGAATGTTGCGAAGAGTGAGTTTCCTTCTAGACCTACTACTTCATACGCTAACGCATCTTCAGACGCTCGTCGCCTACTACGTCCGTTCTTCATGACACCAGATGGCTCGAAACCGACCAAGTACAAGCCCTACTACGACTTCTTCACCTGGGTAGTAACACAGCTCGCATTCTCCTTCGTCACCACACCCTTCATACTTCTCACCATACACGACAGCTTGCTAGCCTGGGGCCGCGTTTACTTTTACTGCGTCATCGGCGTTGCTCTTTGCAGCGGATTCTTGGTCACGCCAGGTAAGACGTGGCTTGCAAGAAAGGTCAAGGCCAGAAGCACACGGCCTGAACTCAAGAAAACCGATAGTATGGAAAGCTTGCAAGGAGCGACGTTGGGCGTGCCATCAGAGCCTGGCAAAGAATTTGATGAAATGGTTGATGAGATTGTGGAAGAGGTCAAGAAGCGGAAGGGAAGCCAGTCACTGCCGGATGCTGCTGAGCTGAGGCAAAGAGTGGCCGCGGCCTTGGAGAGGAAGACGGAAGATGTCAAAGAAGGTGCAAAGAAAGAGTTGTGATGTACAATGCGTGTTTGCGAACCGCCCGCCCACTCACTCTCGTAGAGATCGAGAACAACAATTCGAGAAGCTATATGAGCGGTACAGATAGACATCTCCAGCCACTCCGAAGCATTATTGAAACCGTAGTCAGCGCCTTGCTAACAGCACATTTGAGCACCATAGCAGAGCGCCAAAGTAGGCACCACGACCAATAGTGGACACCAAAGGTGACACAAATGACATTGAAGAAGAAGAGCTACCGACAAGAAAGACTACACCTGATCGTCCAGAGGCTTTCGCGCCGTCACACAATGCATCGTCCACCAAGTATAAGCACCATCATGAATCTCCTGGACAGCCTTCTCATAAATTTCATCAACAGCAGCCTGCTCCTCTTCCCCCATCCCCCGTTGTCTTAAGAACCGCTGAATAATCTGATAAACAGCCTGCACAGAGACTAAATTCGTCTCCTTCCGATTCTCCGCCACCCGATCCGAGGCAAAAACATCTTCTTGCACATCGATAAACCCACTTTCCTGCACGGTGTTCTTCAGTCCTGGAGAGATACAATTTGCCAGAAGTTTACCTTCCGAAGCCTCGAAATCTAGCATCATCTGGAATAGCTTTTTGAGATGGCACGTCGAGTTGCCAGGTGCGCTCTGCAGGTATTCGAAATGTCCGAATCTGGACTCCAGCCATTGGACGTGCCCCCCGGGTTTTAGAAGACGGAGGAGATTTTGCGCTACGATTTGCCATTCGTGGGATTTTAGAGCGGCGATTAGGTAGCGGATGTGGACGACGTCGAAGGCTTGGAGGAATTTTTCTGGGATGGGTTCGAGGATGTTCAAGATTTCGAAGTTGCAGTGTGATTGCTGGTCTGGTGGTGGGAATTGGGCGTTGGAAAGGTCTAGGCCGGTGAAGGACCAGGTCTCGGGGGCTTTTGCAGAGAGGTCTCGCATCCAGATTCCGGTTCCTGTGGCGACATCTGCGATGCGTGCGTTTTCTGGTGAGGCTTGTTCGATGCGAGGGTGGAGGATGAATCCTAGGTTCTGGATGATTAATCTATGCTGCTGTTCTAGACGCGCGCTTTCGATCTCGTTGCGCGGTAAGGAGTATTTGTCTATGAAATCGCTTGGCTTCGTCATGTTGGTGGAGTGTGATCGTGAAATGTCGCAGGTGGAGTTGCTTCGACGGGCTCATATAAATGCGTCTGGCAGATAACGGGCATTGGGGAAGCTCAAAGTCAATTCGGATCTTGCAAGTCATGGTCAAGGGTGTGATTTGCTGAAACGGCAGTGACGGCAGTGAGTGAACAACAGCCGGCCGCGTGCGGATGGTATAGAAAGCGGTATTAGTAAGACTCCGGCCTGACGGAAGAGATGAGAGTTCAGTGGCTTCGGCAAGGTGCCCTACGATCAGATGCACTCGCCTTGTGATGAGCAGGTAGGCTGGAAGTATCTTTAGGACAGCGCCAACGTTTAGGACAGCGAGCGCGGAATGTAGGACAGCGCCAACGAAACTGTGCTACGAAAACGGTTCGCTGAGCCTGTCAGTGTCAGTTGGAGGGCGTCCACTGTACATGTACTCAAGTCAAGACTGCAAATTGAGAACACTTCGTCACACTCATGCCGTGAGAGAAGTCCGACCGTCCTCGGCTGCCAGATTGAGTTCTCGCTTGTCGGCAAATCCTTTCGCCGACCACTGTCTTGGCACGCTGCAAATTGTCAAGTGCGATTCGTCTCCGACGTCGAATTCGAACTCCAGCAGTTGGCGACGAGCAACACTCCACGACGCTGCATACTAACACCACAGCAAAAATGTCGTCTCGCCCAACCGTCACGATCATCGGTGCCGATGGTGCTCCATCCAAGGACACCCACCCGCTCCCAAATGTCTTCAAGGCGCCAATCCGCCCAGACATTGTCCAGTACGAATTACACCTCCGCGAGCATGAAGGAATTGAGGGCAAGGACTAATGGAACAACAGGCAGGTGCACACCGGCATGGCCAAGAACAAGCGCCAGCCATACGCCGTGAGCGAGAAGGCCGGTCACCAGACCTCTGCTGAGTCTTGGGGAACTGGTACGTACAGAGATGGAGAAAAGAGATGAAACATGGCATTGGAACATGGAGAATCTTACACCAACATACATACTAACAGCGCTTCCCAGGTCGCGCTGTTGCCCGTATCCCCCGCGTCTCTGGTGGTGGTACTCACCGCGCTGGTCAAGCTGCCTTTGGTAACATGTGCCGTTCTGGTCGCATGTTCGCACCAACCAAGGTCTGGCGCAAGTGGCACCAGAAGATCAACCTTGGCCAGAAGCGATTCGCAACTGCTTCCGCCATCGCCGCATCCTCCAGCGCTGCCCTCCTCCTCGCCCGTGGCCACAAGATCAACGAGGTTCCAGAGGTTCCACTCGTCATCTCCTCGACCGCTTTCTCCAACGCCGCCGTGAAGAAGACCTCCGCTGCTCTCGCTCTCCTCAAGGCTGCTGGTGCCGGTCCAGATCTTGAGAAGGTCAAGGCCTCCCGCAAGCTCCGCGCAGGAAAGGGCAAGCTGAGGAACCGCCGCCACACTCAGCGCCGTGGGCCTCTCGTTATCTACGAGCCAGAGAAGGATGGCCGTGAGCTTGTCACCGCTTTCCGCAACATCCCAGGTGTTGAGACCTGCCCAGTCTACGCTCTGAACCTCCTCCAGCTCGCACCAGGTGGTCACCTCGGCCGTTTCGTCATCTGGACCTCCTCCGCTTTCGCCGCCCTCGACACCGTCTACGGCAGCACGACCGAGCCATCCGGCCTCAAGCGCGACTTCCTTCTCCCATCCAACGTGGTCGCTCAGCCAGATATTGCCAAGCTCATCAACAGCAGCGAAGTCCAGAGCGTGCTCCGCCCAGTCAAGGGCTCTGCCATCACCAAGCGCACCGTTGTGCAGAAGAAGAACCCACTCCACAACAAGCAAGTCTTGCTCCGCCTCAACCCATACGCCAAGGCATATGCATCGCAGGGTCTTGGTCACGTCAAATCGACCGACAAGCCGATTGCCAAGGACAAGGCGTACGAGGCTACTCTCCACGAGAACTAAGCGTTTGTTTGTTGTATGAAAGGTTTTCTGGGAGCGGGAACACAGCTGAAGCATCCATGAGAGCTGTACGGCGTTCATATCATCGAATCAAAGATGATTTACATTGCCTATATGATTCATGACACTCGTAATATCCTGTTCATCATTTCGGACTTCTCGCTTGACTTTCATGACTGTTATCATCTCGAATTCAGTGCTCTGCCTGCCTCCAAATGCTCTTGTTCCGCAACATCGTATCTTCCGAATTTGACCACATCAATGATCAGCTAACCGCTTTTTTTCAGAGCCTCTTCACTGAAACACGAGTCGTTTGACGATAGAGCAAAAATACCGTCAAGACGAACTCCAGCTTCAAAAAGTTTTGAAAATTTTCTTAATCCAAGGGTATCCTTATGCTGTGGTCTTTGCATCTCTGGTATCGTCTTCCTCGGGCAGAATCTTATGAATATCGATCAAGCGTGCGTGGGCACATACCAATGGATTAAGCCTTTCTTCCCTCGCCTCGCTATATGCATTCCAAGAGATCTCCAAAATTCGGGATTTTCTATTAGCGACGAACGCGATTCAAATCAGCCGTGTGTTTACCTTATGGTTTTTGCGGGTGGGTATGATGATGATGATGATGATGAGAGGGAGATGGGTTTTTTTTCGTATAGAATTCTAGGAGGAAAGAGTTGGTGGTTCTTTTATAATCGCGTACATTATATGCTTTGGTATTAGTTACAGATTTCGCTGCTGCTACGTGGGATTTTTTTTGAACGATTCGGGAGATGTTATATTAACATGTTGGAAGGTAGGAAGGAAGGATGAAAGATGATTCCATTGGGAAGGTTTTTGATGGAAGATGATAGTCGTCGCCGGGCTTTTGGTTTGGCAGTGCGGACTCCGTTCTAGAAAGTCTGTACGGAGGGGAGAGGTGGGGAGTTTGATAAGATGTCAATCGGTATGGTAGTGGTGGCATAGTGATACTGATCTCCACATATAGGGTGTCGGATCGTGCCAACCAATGCCTCCCGATAATCATTTCACAGTGTTGGAGATGACTGCAGTTAATCTTCCTTCAACGAGTATGCGAGAAAGAAGCACCTTCTCGAATGCACGAGACACTCTATAATCAAGGAAGGACAAAGACTAAAGTCGGCACAGAACGACGGCATTCACGCCTCAGGCCACAGATTACCAAGACATTCAACGACCTCCTGCAGTTTCGGGAAGTGATCGACTTCAACCACGCCCCGGACATGAGCCCGTGCCAATCATGATCTGGAATTTCGTATAGCAGACACAATGCACAATTTTCCTATTTGGGACAAGTACTGTAGCATTGGGAGGACTTCTGGGAGAAAGGATATATATATGTCGTCGTTGTCATGTCTAGAAGAATCAGAAAAGAACAACATCAACCAAACACCACAACCACAATCAACATCCAAACCACCCACCAATGTCTTCACCATCCACCCAACCCTCCACCCCAACCCCCTTCCTCCTCACAGGAATAACAGGCGGCCTCGGGCACAAAATCCTCACCTCAATGCTCCACACCCACCACATCCCTCCCACCTCCATAATCGCCACATCCCGACACAACGACACCCTCACCACCCAAACCTTCGAATCCCAAAACCTTCTCTTCCGCCACGCAGATTACACCTCCCCCTCAACTCTCACATCCGCATTCCAAAACGTGCAAAATCTACTTTTCGTATCGTCGTCAGAACGAGATTCCACGAAAAGGATTGCCGAACATAGAAATGTGATCGACGCAGCGAAGAAAGCAGACGTGAAGAGGGTGTGGTATGTGAGTTTGGGGTTTGGGGGGTGGGGGGATGGGAGTAAGATAAAATTTCAACACGCGCATTATGAGACGGAGAAGATGTTGCGGAATTCGGGGTTGGAGTTTGTGAGTTTGAGGGCGGGGGTGTATGCTGATGCGTTTCCGTTGTTTTTGAACTGGTATCCGGAGAGTGAGGAGGTTTTGATGCCGAACATTCAACCTGCGGTTGAGGAGGGGAGGATTGCGTTTACGTCGCGAGAGGAGTTGGGGGAGGTGATTGCGAAGGTTCTTGTGGAGGGGTTGGGGGGGATTCAACCGAGGGGGGAGAGGAGGATTGTTTTGTTGACGGCGATGAGGACGTATAGTCTTTTGGAGATTGTGGAGGTGATTGGTGAGGTGAGAGGGAGGAGGGTGAAGGTTAGGTATTTGGAGCCGGAAGAGTGGATTCGGGAGTCGGCGAAGGGGGATATTGGAGGGAAGTCAGAAGCCTGGTTTCAGGCGAGGTTGGTTTTCTTTCAGGGGATTTGTAATGGTGATGCTGAGGTTACGGATTCTGCTATGATGACTTTGTTGGGGAGGGAGCCGGAGACTGGCGTGCAGACTGTGAAGAGGTTGTTGAAGCAGAATCCGGAGTACAGATGGCACCAGAACCATGTTGGGGCCAGCTATGAGAAGTATTTCGCTGGCAAGTAGTGTTTCGGGTAGATATGCGATGATTTGATTTCTATTCGCCTGCAACTTCAATAATTCCGAATCCGCTTATTCGCAATCTTTCAAGTCCAATTTCTGTGCCTCAAGACTGGAAGTGACTTCAGCAGAGCTCTGGTCCACCAGCCAGCGCCCACCCTTGACCACTCAATAGCGCGAGGCGCGCCACTGATCAGTGCAGCTTCCCTTCGTCGTGCATTGATAACCCCTCTTGTGAAGTCATCGACATGAGCTCTCACTCTTGCGCTCCATACAGAACCGGGATCGTAACACCACCCTTCAGCTCCTCGAGCCTGGCCTCCCAAACGTTGCTCGTGTTGATGACTTCGTCAAAGAAAATTGGCGTATTCTGCTTCCAGCAAAGCTCTCAAAGTTCAGGATCGCAAGTGCCTTCAGAAATCACCATGAGTGAAATCTTGTCTACCTTGAGGAATGGACTGATATGGACTTTCGACTTGTGGCCATATGGAAAGTCGTTTGGGTCGTAGACATTCGTTGCGAACTTTCCTCGATCTTCAACGACGGCCTCCCTCGGTTCAGTGCCGTAACCTGCGAAGACGACACCTGCCCATGCGTGACCCCGCTCAGAATTATGGGGTCTGCTGTGCAACCCAACAGCAATGTACACTCATCGAATGCGATGTGGTGAAAAGAGCACTGCAATGCCAAAATGCCCCCAAATTTTAGGCAGAATCTACTCGAGATAGCACCAGCATTCTTCAATGTCGATTGCAAGAGTTTTGGACGAGACATGCCACAGGTGGAATGCCGAGGAGATGGCAAAAAGTTGATGCTGTGTAGTCTGGATGAATTATGTCCCAGCTCTGTGCTGAAGTGGTAGCACCATGAATGCCAACTGGAAGAGGTCTGTTTGATGCTTTTGATGGAGAAAGTGCCGGTGTCGGTATGTATGCAATGCCAGTAAGAGTGGTCCAGTTCTTGAGTTTGACAGCGAAAGGCGACATTTCCGGCTTTTCGTTCGTCGCGAAAGCAACACATGGGTCCGACATCACGTTGTACTATACGTGAATGCAAGGTTAAGATGCTGGAGTCGGAACACGCTTTATGGACTTGGACTCCCGATTTGGGCCAGGTCGTTGCAACACTTTGGTATGCGCTGTGATTTGTCCGCTTGGGCCGCTACTCTTCTTGAAGGAGCCGGTCTCGAACAGGAAGGACCATGCTCGGAGTCAGCCATCGATGCCGAGCTACTGCATATGTTGTGAAGCTCGCGCAGCAGCAGATCCATATTGAGACCACACAAAGCGGCAAGGGACAAGGATAATCGCAAGTGCACTTGCAGCGTGTAGCTCAAGTAGCATCTCAGCCATACATCAAGATGTCCTCGGCGGCGTTGTTGGCCTGAAGTCGAGCCACAACATCGGCAGTCTTCACTGGCCAGGAGGCGCGAGATAGGCCAAAGTCCACGCGAATGCCAGGAAATAGCGTGAAAGCGACCTCTTGCGATCCGCGGCCAGGGAGTTTGTGAGCCAGCTTCATGACAGTAGTGTCTACCGGCGAGCCAGCGGTTGGCCAAAAGAAGCCGTACTTGTAGTTGGAGTCGATCAGGCGACATTTGAGGTCTATTGCAGCGCTGAAGACGGTTGCCATGCTGCTTGTGAATTCGCTGCACCATCCATGAGCTTCGCCTTGAAACTTCTGTAGAACTGTGGCAAGGTTGACTAGGCTTTGAATATGTGGCTGCAAGATGTTCGTGAGGCGACTGGCAGCTGCGTGCGCGTGCGCGTCGAACATGCTCTGAGGAGATTGGTCCTCCTGCACTGCGGTCTCCAGAGGCTGCGGGTATAGATTGGCTGCCGGGCCCACGGCTGCAAGTCGATCTGGTTCGTTGTCAATGGCCAGCGCAAAGAAGAGTCGTTCGGCTTCGGCATCTGGTCGGAGTTAGCAAGAGAAGACTTCGGATGTCATCATGAGCAACTCTGTTTACCTGCAAGCAAGGCCGAATTCAAGTTGCTGCAGAATTCATCTTGGCTCGTTGATGCATCGTTGAAGATGAAGCAATGCACGTAGCAGGCTGTCAAAGCTCGGAGCACATTCGATGCAGATAGACCGTCATGGGGCTCCATCTGCTGCTCAATGTTGGACCACTCAGGACCCCAGCACGTTTCGTACAGTCGCTTCAGGTCTTCGCTTGGTTGACGAACACAAGGGCTATCGACGAGTCGTTTTTGCTGCAAGCCCAGAAATACCAGGACTGATTCAGTAGTTTCCAGGATATCGTGCGACATTCTCGCTAGGGCATCATTGATTTCGTTTGCGTTGAGCTTTTGCTTGACCTTTCCTCCTTCCTCGCCACATAGGGGGTCGAGTTGCGTATCCGTACCACCGTTGGCAGTGTTGCGGCCGTCTGAGTCAAGCTTTCGGGTGCTTGGGCCTCGCTGAGAAGATTTGACAGCGAGAGGTGCAGGTGTTGAAGAATCAGGCGAGCCTTGATCAGTCTCGGAAATTTCCGAGGCAGGACAAATAATGGCGGACCGCGAGTGTGCGACTCCAGGATCTTCAGGCGTGCGGCCACGTTTAGACGGCGGAGAGGGGATATCGTCAGACGCTTTACGCTTGAATCTAAGGTGGTTCATAATGCGAGTAATTTTGCCGGTAACGCCAAGCTGAGAAGAAGGCGGCTGAGCTTGCTGCGTGGATGATGCGGGATACGTGATCTCTCCAGCATGGCCAGCTGACAATTCCGCGGACTGCAGAGACATAGGCACAGGCATCGGTATAGCCATAGGCAGATGCATAGGCAGAGATTCGGTCACGGCCGGGTTCTGGCTGCTTTGCTCGATGTGCTCGAGGTAGTGCGGCTGGATCTCATCGGTGCCGGTGCGCGTTGCAATGATGCCTGCAAAGCCACTTCCGCGCCGAATGCGTGTCGCTTCGATGGGCGCCGGCGAGGAAAAGGCAGGCAGTTCGCAGTCGTGTCCATAGGCATAGATGGGCATTCGCGATTGCATGTTCGATGTAATTAACAGAGTTCCCGGCTCTGGGGCTTTCACGGAGCGGTCCGGTCCGGTCCGGTCCGATCTGTTGTCGGAGTCGCGATGACCGATCAACTAACTGCATCTGGGAAGCTGCATTGCAAACCACCATGCGGCGTTTGAATCGCTACTTTAGCTCGGGTGGCATGTGAAAGGCTGAAAGCTGAAAGGTGTCTGCGTCTCGACTGCCAAGAAGCAGTTCGTGGTTGGTTGAACTTGTTGGAGTGGCTGGGGCTGGGGCTGGGGCTGGGATAACCGCACTAGCGGGTCTTGGCGAGTGGAGGGGTTCATGCAGTGGCTGAGTGACTGTTCGGCGTTCGCCATTGCCTCGTGTTATCGTGAAGTGCATGCCGACGGTCGTACTTGCTGTGACTACCATTGCGGGCGGCGGGAATTGCTGGACGAGCGATGCAGCAGTGCCTGCAGGTACATGTACGCATGACGGTCAATCTGCGTGATCGCCGCGAGACCCCGAGCAAATCCACCTGCATGCTTACTACAGCCACAACTTTGTTTTCCTCTTGAGCGCGGGCGAAAAGACTGCACTGCCGTCGCGTCGTCGTGGCCCTTTCTGCCACCATGACCGGCACTTCTGCCATCGACCGGTCTCGCTCCTTCGTGAGAACGTTGATCGACTATGGCAGCGGGCGACTCAAGATCGCCGTGCAATTCGTCCGCCCGGGCGAATCCGTACACGATGTCGAATCCGTCAACGTCGAATTTGAAGGCTCCAGAAATGAGATGGAGCAAGTCATGGTGATGGACGATGCCCGAGGTCTCATCACCGGCAAGATCGAGACGCAGCAGTGGATCGAGGAACAGCAATGCGCCGAAGCTGCCATCTTCTTGTGGAAGCTCTGCCTGTCTCCAGAGCATCAGAACAGTGCGCTGGTGACACGAGTGTACAGAGCAATCGGCGCGGAATTCGGCGACATCGCTGCCATCGAAGAGCTCATCTGCGACCATCTGAAGGTCATCCGCCAACAAATCCTCTCCTTCCTGAGAAGTGAAGCGACTGGCTATCACTGCGGCGCGCAAACTCACGCCAGGGGATGCAAGTGTCATATCCCAGATGATATCCAGATTGAATCAACCATCACCATACCAGTAGCCTGGAACAGTGCTGCCCGTGGCATCATGATTGACGCCGCCATCGCCGCTGGCTTCTCCAACATTCGATTGCAATATGAGCCGATTTGCGCCGCTGCAAGCGATCTACCGAAGTACGTGTGCCCGTGCCACTCGTCACATCTTCATGCTGCCCCTGCTAATCCATTCCACTTTTGCCCATTAGGATGCGACAACAGAACGTTATCAAGGTGAGATGCTCTGCTCTGCTTGTGGGCTTCGACGACGATGAACACGCATTGACGCGCTAATCAGGACGATGATCTGGTCTGCTGTGCGGATGGAGGACATGGCACCATGGCACGTATCACTCTATCTGTCATCTCTCAATTACACAAAGCTGACATGCCTCAAGGACGTCGTCACTATCCACACGAGGCGCTGTGCTTACAGCGCAAGTCGCTTTGCCATCAATGTTGTGGGCACGCCGACCGGTGAGTGTTGAGAGGCCCTGGTCACGCACGCTTGCGCGCAGAATGAGAACTGACGAGTTTCCAAAGGTGGTCTTGCGGGAGCTCACAATGTTGAATTGCAAGCTCTGAACTATGTTGTGAGATGCCCTGAAATCCGAAAGTACGGTGACCTCTCAAATGCTTGCGCTGTGCTCGGCGACCTATCGGTGAACGACTTCCAACGGCAATTGTACGACCAGATCGGGTATCTGAAGGAGCAGGACCCTATACCCGCCAGAAACACCGTCGTCATCAGCGGAACCGCAGGCTCTGCTGCAGCTGGCTGCATCAGCGAGCTTTCCATCTCTCTTGACAGGTATGGACATGGCTTTGCGTACTGACAGTAACGCTGACGTGGTTGACATCTCGCTAGAGAACGAATGATCTCATTCATAATCGAGTGGGCAAAGCTTGCTTATGCCGTCATCGCAGAGCACCTTGGACAGCCGGCGAACAGAAATGTCGGTAGCGTCCGTTGGAACCTCCTTCCACCGCGAGAGCTGACCGAGAATACAGTGTCGCGCAGTGCTACTTTCAGGAGGCATCTCCAAGTGTCGTCTCGTGATCAACTATCTGAAAGAGAAATTGCTGAAGAACTTCTCCATCGAAGACGTGTGGTGTTCAAAATCCATCAACCCGGTTGCGAAAGGCGGCCTCATACAGTATCCCCACAACGAGCCTGATCGACTTCCGACCGGCTCCATCTTCTTGGTGCGCCATGAGGAATGGGATCCCGAAGTCCACAAGCTGGGCACCGTCTGGGTCAAAGTCTGGGCTCATGAGCAAGAGAGCAAGATCTACGCAGGCAATGAGCTGAATAAGCAACGCTTTCCCAAAGCCGCCCTGGATTTTGCTGAATGGAAAGATGTTGCTGGTACCAAGTTTTCTGGACGCAAGGCGTCTGCAAGAAACCCAAAGGCGTTGTCGTACACTGGTAGCGACCCTCTGCCTGATCCGACATGGGTGTCACGGAGCGAACACGATCCAACGGAGCTTCTCGCCACGGAGAGGCTTGTACCTATCATGAGGGTTGAAGACTCGATGACAGCGTCGGAGCCAATCCCATGGATTGCCTTGGTTGATGCCTCGATCCCTGCCCGCCTTGGAGGCTTACGTTTCGACATGTACTACAGCAAGCCGGGCCAAGCAGTCACGAAGCATAGTCCTCTTCGAGACGCCCAGGGCCGGATTCGGAAGCAGCTCGAGCTTTTTCCACCAAAATATATCAAGCTTCCTGATCTTGCGAAGAAGGGGTTCGGAGTGAAACAGCTTGGAGGAACACCATTCTACGAGTGCAAGTGCATTGTTAGCACCGACGTCGCAGAAGGCAGTCTCAAGCTGCGCGTGAAGGTGCTGGCGCCGGACGAAGATTACATCTACGTTGGAAGCTCTGGAGATGGTGAGTGTACTGCCATGTCACACCTGGTATCAAACTGCTGACAGACTGAAGTGGACGTGCATCACGACTATCGACTCGCATTTCCTCCACTGATTAAAGACATTTGGGGCACTTACTCCTCACATGTGGTTGATGATAAGCCCGAACATGATGAGAAGCCGCCGAGGAAAAAGCAGAAACAGAAGCAGAAACGAGCAGCAGTAGCCACCGTGCAGGCCGCTGCTCCTAAGATGACTCGATCGCGTGCGAAGCACACGCCTGCCGCTGCCGCTGCCGCTGCCGCTGCCGCTGCCGCTGCTCCTGCTCCTGCTCCATCTGACAGCGCTTCTGCGTCAGCCGCGTCAGCTGCCGTTCTCACAACCTCGATCTCCTCCAGCACCGAAGAATCCTCAACGCCTACAACCATCCATCAATCACCGCACAGCTCGCATACATCTATCAGCGCTCAGCAACGAAGCTCGCAGACGAGGAACTCGTCGCGCACAGGTTCCATGAACAGCGAAGACCTTCGTACCTCGGCCGCCGCGTTGGCGCTTCAGATGTTGGCCACAAAATAGATAGGTGGGAAAGTGAAGAATTTTGCATGTCGGCATCTGAATCATGTGGCGGTTTTGTCTTGCTGTGTTTCAGCAGAAGAAGAAGAAGAAGTGGAATTTGGAATGGAGCATGCATGGAGCCGACGCAACCGCCTGAAATGTTGGGTACTAGGTAGCTACTGTACTAGCCGCGCGCGCTGCAAGGGCAAGCGTAGAAACATTGTTTAACATGTCTACTATGAAATGAGAACTTCGTAATATATAGGTATCTATAAGTGCTGATATTTAAGCTTTGCGCTAAAGCACGGCCCACCGCATTTCAGCTTAGCTTCCTAGGCATTCTACAAACTTGCCGCCCGCGTTGGACGATGGAGGAAGGAGCAGAGCGCATCGTCCACACTTCCATTGCCCGTCGCTGCTTTCTTCCAATTATACCGACCTTTCTTGGCATCAGACCTGATCATGGAGCGGCAGCACCGCCGGGACGCTGTGCAAGGCTTGCTCCATATGATTGACAGCAGTACACAGCCAGCCGCATTAAGCACGTCGCAGCAGCTCGCACTCATACGGAAACACCTTCGCGAGCATGCTTACTACAAGCGATCCTCGCATAAGAATGGACGTGCAGTACTTCGAACGGAGCGTGATTGCCAGCAGCTACTTACAGAGCTGGCATCAGAAAGCAACCTCGGCAAATTGAAGAAAGCCGGCGAGACCTTGGTCGATGTCATGTTCCGGGTGGGGAGCAGCAAGCTGGCAGAGACTGTGCTCGAAAGATACCACTACAAACGTGCCACCTTCGATCCTGCTTCTCTGCCGGGTCCTCCTCCGAATACCAACCACTTGCCCCGTCCTCGTCATCCAACTCGCTATCCAAAAAGGGATAATGCCATCTCGCGTCGCTTGCGTCAACGTCATGCACCATCCGACGACGATGATGACGCTCTGGACGATGGCGAAGATGAAGACTTTGCGAACTCAACAACCACTTCTGACGAGATCGATGTTCTCCTGTCATTGCCGTCGGCGACTGCGAAGCAGTATGCACTCTATATTGTGCTGCAAGATATTGACGCGACCAAGCAGCAAGCTCGTCATCCGGAATGGAAATATGGCGACAACACCAAACAAAATGCTGCTCTAGCTCTCTTGATCAACCAATTTTCTTTGGGATACCCTAAGAATCATCAAATTTGCTCGTACACTCCCGACTCTCTCAACAAATTTCTCATACAACGATCCACGCGCCATCAGAATCCCAGACTGAAAAGCGGCCTCAAGTCTGAACCAGTGTACAAGCTCGGTAGCGAAGCTTTCAAGCCAGCCTACGTGAATCAATTGCGGAAGAGCTACGAAGATGCCGTTCAGCGCGCTGACAGATTACCCTACGGTACCCTACCAACAATCTCTACGAGTGCCGAAGTCTTCGCAGCGCTTGAAGGCGAGGAGGGAGGATTGGTCCAGCTTCCGGCTAGTGACCAGGACAACGAACATGAGCCATCCGGCCACGAGATCGGCGAGATCTCCCAGAGCTCATCTCTGACCGAGACGTCTTCGCACGACACGGAGGTCACAAGTCACGATGGCCAACCTTCTCGCTTGATCGTCAAGCTACGGCATGCGGCCATTGCAGAGAAATGGGAACCTGTGACTGTAAAGTCCGTCCGCGCACGGCCGCGCCGTCCAACTCCAACTCCACCCACAACTGCAATCGCTCACGTTCCTGCCGCCTCATTTCCAGACCTGGCCAAATGGGAAACTGCCTTCAGTGACCTGGCAAAGCAGATTAGAGCGACGGTGGTCAGCCTGTTCGCCGCGGTCGGTCTGCCTGCCAGCCAAGTCAGTCCATATGTACCGAGCTCATCGCCATGCTTGCAAAGTGTCCTCATATCTTGCTTTGGCGGCAACTTCAAATCTAATTGCGGCAGTCTCAGAGATAGCGGCAGCTTCACAGCGCTCACTGTCACTCAATCTCTGATCTCAGCACTGGTATATCAGTTCTTGTTGCGGGAAAAGCTGGATTGGCAAAGAGGACTGTGCGTCCAACTCGGTTGGTCGAAGATTGAAGGTGAGACACTACACAATGTTTGATTGTTGCGCTGAGCTGACTTCTCTTTGCAGATGCACCAAAACTGTTCGCAATGCTACGAGATCCGCTGCAGAATGCCATTGCTCGTGAAAGGCATCTACCTCGCCGTTTCGCTGAAGCAATTCTCAAGTCCGCAGATGATGATCAAACCCGAGGAGTGCTGCCTCGTTTCATGCAGCAGTTCGCCGGTCGGCTCACCGATGATCTCACTCCGTACATCGAAACACTCCTCGGCATAGCGGCTTTGCTGAACCAGAATGAGACGCACAAAGACAAGACTTGGCGTGCGAACTTTGAGAAGAATGTCGTCGCTATTGCCACGAGCGCGGCAGAACTCAAGCTCAAGCTCACCAGTTCTGAAATCCAGCATTGCTTCTTCTGGCCGACTCCTGGTGAGCATTTCAATGGAGAAAACCACAAGGCAGTCAATGAACCTCGAGACATCGTGGCATTCACAGTAATGCCAGGACTACGTTTGATCAAAGGAGAAGCTACGATGGTCCTACCAGCACGTGTAGTTTGCTGTTCCGGTGAAGAACGGGAGAAGATATGAAGTACGGAAGGAAAAGAAATAATCTTGCTCCTCCTCCCAACCAACATTATCGGCAGAGCGCAGGGCAGAACCCAACATTTTACTTCTCCTCAACCTCACGTAAACTCACTACTACCAGTATCAACCACCATAATCGCCGCATACGCAGCCGTAGCCCCAAACCACATGTCCCTCGCATTCCTACCTACTCAAAGCCCATCCATCCCTATCGCAAACACCCATCGTCACAACACTCACAATCACTGTAGGGCTTTCTTGATCTTGTTGTTCCATGTTTGCCATGCTGGTGTCGTGGATTCTGAGGAGGACGTCAAGACGTATGTGTATATAGTCCGGCGAAGAATGAGTGAGGTTGATTGAGCAGAAATTTTCGACACGAGATGAGACTTGTTGCTTCTCTAGTGAGTGAGATTACATCTCTAAACTCAGTTCTGGCTATACTGATTCGCACTGTCCAAGCTGTTTCTGCTGGCAGGGTAGGGCATTGCACTTCTACATGCTGTAGGCTATGCTTTTTCTGAGTCATGTATGTCCTAACAAGACCTTTTCCGTGTCACACGATGCCATTTCCGGATACGATACGATGTCAAACACGCATCGGACTCTTGGTATGACATATGTTGTTCCACGAATGCAGTCTGAAGTACAGTATCTCGAACATTCTCTCCGCTTCGATGCCGTCGTCTCTCCCGCGAACAGCTAGGCTCGTCTAGACGGAGCCTTCGACGATGCCAAACCCAAGAACAGCGGGTCATACGATTGGATCACGGAAAAAAGCCCAAGCAGTCCTCTAGAATACTCGAAATATCGCGGCTCCGCCCCCCACCAGGCACATGCACAATCGTAACCGCTCGACCACGACGACAAGCCTATCGAAAAAAAAAAAATCCTTGGGACACGAGCTACATGTACCTTGTTCTCTGCCCAACAATGCAAATTCCTTGGGACGTGCGTTGGGATCCGAGAGCTTGTTTATGAGTGTATTTGGGCGGGCTATGCTTTGTGCTGTGGACGGACGGCCATATCGAAAACTCCGATAACAGGGTGGCGCTCGCTGAGCAGGCGATAAAAATCTGTTCTGATGACCCCGCTTGCTACGGGTTGTGGGATGGTGAGCTCCACGCGTTGGGCGGAGCAGACTGTCATCGCTATGAAGTACTTCGTTGAAGCGGTCGAGAAGCCGGAGGTGTGGAGGCGTATGACTTGGGAGGACGTGTTCCGGAAAGAGGTCGAGCTCAATGCAACTTGGGAGACTGGTTGTGAGTTAGTGACTGTTGTGGAAGTGCTTGGTTCATGATCTGGGTGAGATTGTCTTGACACTATGGAGGTCATGAGGTGATGTCTCAGGGAAGCTCTGGAGCGCGCTGCCCTTGAGAAAACTCGCCCAACACTGTACCGCGCAGGCGGGGAAAAAAATCGCATATGAGGTCGAAGTATGGATCATGAACGACGTGTGGTATCAATTTTGATTATGCCTCCTAAACTATTGCACCAAATTTGTCCCTATGGTCTGCTTCCTAATGCTAGAAGAGCCTCGTGATCATCCCAAAGTCTTCGCAGGGTGCGAGAACTCTTGCTTCCGCGGTCTAATCGCTCACGAAGTTTGAGGACTTCCTTCTGCAGCGTACCTTCCAGCTTCAGCCGCTCATCGAGACCAAGCTTCACCTTCCCTTTTCTCGGGGGTTTGCTCCAGTCGAGTGTGTATCGCTTCCGGCGGAGCTTTTCTGTGAGCGGGGAGGTCATATTGGCTGGTAGGAATGTGGTAGAAGACCACGCAACCTGCGAGTTGTCTGCTTGATACTTTGTGACGATGTCTCCAATGCCCATGATGCTGTCGCGTCTTGCCGCTGCGTCGGGGTGACCAATTTGATTGATGATAGTGTTTGCTTTCATATTCTCTCGAGGTAACTAGTCTCCACCATGGTCACTATCCCCTGCGGTTTCGACACTGTCATCCACCATCGATGTATCACCACCATTAGTGGCTGGAGGCACATCACCGTCCTCGTCCTCATCGTCGTCGAGGACACGAGCTGGTTTCCGCCGCTGTTGAGATCGTGCTGTGGGCTCATCGTCTTCATCGCCTCCATCTGCCATGGTGTCGTCACCCGGTCTAGGCGTTTCAGGGGCTGGTGTCTCTGCAGCATCGGACTGAGGTGCGGCAGAGGAAGTGGGAGCAGCAAGACCAGCATCATCCTCTGAATCCGATTCGACAACCAGATCAGCAGACTTATATTTGCTGGACTTGACGGCTTGACCCTTGCGCTCCAGTCGTCTCTTCTTCTTTTTGCGCGGCGCATCCAGATCACTGCCGGTGGTACTGGCAGCTCGGGAGCGATGTCGACTGCGCCTACCCTCATCGCCTGTAGCCTCAGTGTCGGACTCTTCTCCCTTCTTCTTTCGCTTCTGTCTCTTCTCCTTTGGCTTCTTCTCGCGCTTCTTGCGATTACCCTCTTCGTCTGTGGTGTACTCTGCAGCTTCACGCTCTCTTTCCTCCTGCATCCGCTTCTCGAGAAGTTGACGGTCCTCTTCCATGAGCTTCTCACGTTCTTCACGAATTTTGCGCTTCTCTTCCTCCGCAGCTTCCAAAGCCTTTCGGCGCTCCTCTTCTCGCTTGCGGACTTCTTCTTCGCGACGCTTGCGTGCCTCCTCAAGACGAGTTGCGTGCTTCTTCTCATATTCGGCTTGCTTCTCGATGGCTGTCGCTAGCTGTCTCTTCATCGTGTTCCGACCCATGTTGGCACGTTGCTCAATATCGTGACGTGGGAATGGTGTGTTGGGGCTCTTGGCAATCTCGCCAAACGACTCGATAGCGGCGTCGAGGCCTTTGCTCGCAATCTCGACGTCGGCCAAGGTCTTGTTTGCTTCAGGTTGCATGATCATCTGCTGCGCAATCTGTATCTGGACAAAGGCGACGTTGAATTTGAAATTGATGTTGTCCGGGGCCTTCTCCAATGCTTGTTGGGAGATGTACAGACTGGTCTTTAAGGCATCGAGAGATTTCTCTGCTCTGCCACGCATCAACCAGGCACGACCAAGACACGCCATGATCTGTGGATCCTTGTCTCGTGACTTTGCAAGTGCAAGCTCGTAGTTCTCGATGGAACGACTGAATTGCTTCAGCTCGCAGTAGACGTGGCCAAGGTTTATGTGGACTGAAGCGTCCTTGACACTCTCGCGCACTTTTGAGAATACTGAAATGCCCGCGCTCGTGTCCTTCTTCTCCTCGACCATTGCAATGCCGAGACCCTGCGCAGCAAATGCGTTTTTAGGATCGAGGGTAAGAACTTTGTCGAAGAACTCAACCGCGCGAGCGTAGGTCTTGCTTCGCCGCTCTTTGTGCACATCGGTGTCTCGAGGCATTTCTCTAGCCACGGTGAGGTGCAGGTTGCCCATCCCGGTAAGTGAGTATATGTCGTGCTTGTCGTAGGTCATGAGCGTGTGTTTGTAGTGCTTCTGCTCTTGGTCCTCATTCAAGGCAAGAGTTCGCTTCTTGTGCTTGTTGATGTACCAGCCGTAGAGAGCTCGTACTTCCAGATTGGCAGGATCTGCTTCCATCAATTCTTTGATGGCTTCAGCTCCCTTGGCTGGGTCGTTGCGCAGTGCGAGGTAAGCCATACGCGAATTGGCATCGATATAGTCTGGATGCCGCTCCAACAGTTTCTTGTAGATGTTCTCCGCCTCATCTTCCACGCCCTCGGCTTCGTAAGTGCGAGCAAGGTTGTAACTGATAGTTGTGACCAACGCATCCGTGTCGACAGACTCGTCCTTGGCGTTGATTGAGACGCTAGACCGCAGGGCATACTGGAAGTATTCTCGAGCTTGCGATAGACGATCTGCGTGGAAGTAGAACGAGCCGATGTTGTTGAGGAGCTGAGGACTCAGCATCTCCTGCTTGGCGGCTCTTACAGCGCTCTCGTCGGTCTCGTCAATGTCCTCAGGCAAATCCTCGTCCGAGATCTCGGCAAGCTCCAGCTGCTCGACATGCAGAAGACACGACAATGCCTTATCTGGTGCGTCTTGTTCGTAGAGACGGGCCAGGTTCAGCAAGACGGCAGAATCTGGCGTAATCTTCTTCTTCGAATCCTTCCAAGCGACACGAACCTGCTCGAGACGGACTATTGCCTTCTTCTTCGATTCGCTCTTGTCCTCTTTTGAACCGGCTGCTTGTGCAGCAAAGACTTCTTCCGCGTAAAGTACGCCCAGAAGCGTTGTTGCCTCCACATTTTTGTTTGTGAGCAGCATCTTCTCGAGGCGGAACTTGGCACCATCGATATCCTGCATGAGGGTCTTCAGCTGCACTGCACCGAACTTGGCAGGCAGGTATCCTCGATCATCACCGCCTCTTGCTTGGTCGGCCTTAGTGTAGTGGTCTTGAGCCTTGGCAAGATCGCCTTCGTAATGGTCTTTCCTGGCAAGCAGATACCAGCCGTCACTGGCAATGGCATTGACATCGGTGTGCTCAATGGCCCTGCGCGCCAGACGCTCCACGTTTGGCCAAGTCTTGCGAAGCAGGAAGTACCCACCAAATGTCGAGCACGTGAGAGCATGCATATCGTTCAGCTTGAAAGCCGTTTGCGTGTACTCGGTCATGGCTTTTCGATAAATCGGCGCGAAGGCTTTGTCGGTTGTGTTGTACTGGCCGCTCTGATCGAGGTAGTACAATCCAAGCAGGATGTTGGCGATCGTCGAGGTCTCATTCAGTTCAAGGGCGCGCTCCCAAGCCTCTTTCGCATTCTCCTTGTGGCCCAGCTGCCACAAACAGCAGCCAATGCCAATGCGTGGATCAGGATCTGTGAGGTCTGTCGCGCGCTCAAGAGCCTGCTGGTAGAGAATATATGCCTCTGGATACTTGGCTAACGAGAACTGTGTGCGAGCCTTACCCATGATAGCCAAAACATTCTTGTTGCCTGAAACTCGATATGCATCGTCGAAATTCTTTGATGCCTGTCTCAGCGTCTCTATTCGCTCCGAATGCTCTTGGCCTCCGGGGCCAAACTTGGTCGGCTGCAAAGACGCCTTCAAAAGCAGTAGGGTGCCTCGCGCAAGGAAGAGCGGAGGGTAGGAAGGACTAATGCGCGAAGCATCATTCAGCGCAATGTTGGCAGCGCCCAGCCAGTGCTCCTTCGTTCGCTCATCTTCGGTCGCCTGGGTCGGCTTAACTCTGGGCGCCTTCCGACACTTCCAGAGATAAATCCAGACCAAACACGCAAGCAGACTGAGCTTGTCATCTGACCGCGCAGACGGGATCGCTTCCAAGCCTCTCTTGACAATGTCGACTGCCAGATCAGCCTTATTCTGCTTGATGTAGGCAAGCGCGATTGTAATCCAATAGCTCTTGGCCACATTCTCGCTCTCCAGCAGCCCGCAAAGCTCGTCAATGTCGTCAAGAGGATTACTCAAGTCGAGGGTGACTTCTTCGCCGTCTTCTCCGCTGACAGGAATGTCGATGACCAGCGGAACTTCGGCAAAGCGCTGGAACACGACACGTTCGCCATGACCGTTGACGCCGTTCGTATGGCCATTCGCAACGGCGGCCATGATGGTAGAAGGAGGAGCGCTGGTGGCGGATGGGAGGAGAGCCCAGCTCTCTGTTTGATGTCGCGCCGCGCCCTTTTCGGCCTAGAATATCATTGCTGAGAATTACAGATGTTAGCAATACGACTTCAATGTCGCAATGCTGTTGGCGAGCTCGTGGTGGTATGCGATGCGATAGTGCAGCCGAGTCGAGATGAAAGTGTTGATCGACGCGGAAGTTCGACTTCACTTCGCGACAAAGATCCACAAGGTGACAGGGATTGGCGTTCCGAGCCGGCGATTGCCGCAGAGCCTCACTTTCACATGCGATGAGATACACGCTGCACCCCGCTGGCGGCGGATGCTGAGTAAGTGAAATCACCATTCATCGCCGTGGACACCACTTTTCTTACCATTGGAGCTTCAAGATCCCCGGCGCATCGCCGCTTACTTGTCTGTGTATTCGTATCGCGACAGAACATGCTGTACAGATAGCACACGCTTCCCAGGCCATTCAAGCTACGCCTACGCCTACGCCTAGCATGTCTTGGATGCGCCAGCAACAGAATGACAGCTCCAACTACCTGAACGGCAGTAACGCCAACCGACACCGCTTCGACTTCGACGACAGTAGCCCAGGCACAAGCGACGCCGAACGGAGCAGATCGCGCGACCCGCAAGGTTATGGCGGGTATGGAGCACCGACAGGCTTTAGGACGGGCGTAGCGAGGCTGGACAGGGGATATGCACAAAGAAAGAGTCGAGACTTCGATGCCAGCCAGAGTAGAAGCAGAAGCCGGAGCAGAAACAGAGCAGGAGCACGATATGGGACACAAGGAGGCCAAATTGAAGGTCAGTAGCGGTTGTTGTTGTTGCTTATTATACTTCCCCCTTGCTCGTTCGCAACTGCCTGGGGTTGCGACATGGGACCTGATAGAAGTCGCAAACCTCAATCCATTGTGTGCATTCGCTACACAATCGTAATGCTGTGCACACGAATGCACCATGACGATCTCCTCGCGACGCAAGAAGCGCATAAACCCGTGGGTCAAGGCGACTGACCTATGCGCAGACATACTTCGATTCATCGAGCAGCGTTGGTCGTTCATGGCCGATGATAAATGCATACCAGTCAAAGTCGCCCTTCAGTTGATGGACAATTCGTCTCTCGGACTTGCACATCAGTATAGCCAATTCCAGGAAGCCCACAAGCAACTCCAGAATGCGCTGAAGGTCATTGTCAATGAGCATCACCAAGGCTTCAACAGCAGTATCGGTACCTTCCACAAGATACAAGCCTCGATACATGCCTCGCAACAGAGACTACGAACGCTCAGATCGGGTCTGGTGCAAGCAAAGGGTAGCTTGGCAAGCGCGCGACCAGAGCTGAAAGCATTTGCCCAGAGTAGTCAGCAATATGACCAGATGCTGCTGGTGTTGGGCACCATCGAGCAACTACAGCAGGTGCCGGAAAAGCTGGAAGCACAAATATCTGAAAAGCGCTTTCTCGGCGCTGTGGACACACTGCAGGAAGCATTAAAGCTTATAAGGAAACCAGACATGGAGGAGATCGGTGCGCTGAGCGACTTGCGAGTATATCTGAGCAATCAAGAGCACTCGTTGACGGACATTCTCGTGGAAGAGTTGCACAATCATCTCTATCTCAAAAGCCCGTACTGCGAAGAGAGGTGGAAAGCACACACGCGACGAGATGCCGCAACTGTTGACCACGATGAGAGCGAACGATCCATGTTCAGTTTCCTGGAGACATTTGATGCCTCGAAGCCAATGTTGGAAGATACCACCAGGAATCCGGAGGCTGACACGTTCTACTACATTCAGCTTTTGCTGGAATCGCTCAACAAAATGAACCGCTTAGAGACCGCAGTGGACGAGATAGAACAACGCTTGCCTGTTGAGCTCTTTACAGTGGTAGAGAGGTCACATATGGAGGTCGAGCAACGGCATCCATCCCTCTTGCGAGCTGCGGCCAGAAGCCAGAAGAAAATGGGAGCTGGCGTGAACGCAGGCGCAGATGGCGAGAAGAAGGAAACGCTCGAAGATCTGCTCGTTACTCTCTTTGCGAAGTATGAAGCTATCGCTGAGGGGCATCGCGTCCTCCATGATGTGATAGCAGCAATCATCAAACGTGACGGCCATGAAGACGCTTCGACGCTAAATCGCAGTTTTCGGGAACTGTGGAAACTCCTCCAGAGTGAGATTCGATCGTTACTGCACGATCATCTGGCCACGAGTAACGATCTTGGTCAACGATCGAGACAAGAAAACGATCCAAGTGCCAACATTTTCAGGCCGCAACCACGAGACCGATCACAAAAGCTCTTCAAAATGTCAGAAACTGATCAAAAGTCGACCGACTTGGCGACAGAGCGCGAGGACCTCGAGTCGATATTGAAGCAATCAGTGCCTGGTCTGGTCGGCAGCAATGCTCAAAATTCGAAACAGGACCAGAACACAATCACCGACATATCTGCGACCGGACACAAACTTTTGGTTGAGCCCAGTGTTTTCAACATGGGAATTCTTCTCAAGCCCTCGCTCGACTTCTTGACACGATTACGAGAAGTCGTGCCTGTGAACTCTGGCGTCGTCCCAGGCACGCTGACATCGTTCCTTGACGACTTCCTCGTCAATGTCTTCTATCCACAACTTGACGAGACCTTACTCGAACTTTGCAGCCGGAGTATGACGGAAATGGACGCCTTCCAAGCAGATCCCAAGTGGCAACTGCATGCCCAAAGACCGATATTCAAAGGCACAACCCGCTTTTACGAGCTCATCGAGGCTTTCTGCGTCATGCTCGACAGCCTGCCTCATGATCAAAGTTTCAGTCAACTCATCGTGACGCAGATGCGGACATACTACGACAAGTGCTATCAGTGGTCTAAGAGTCTGCTGCAACGCGCTCAACTAGAATCCGAAGGAGCTGCCAAATTGCGCCTGGCTGCGCAGTTCGCAACAAGCGGCGCGATCAACGAGACTGTCATCAAGCTGCTCAAAGCAGATGCGAAGGACACTGCGGTCCTTGCCGAAAAAGAGACTGCCTTGCTGTTGAACGAAATCAAGAAGCGTAGGCTAGAAGAAGCCGATCTCATCAATGATCGCAAAGCACTTGCAGCACTGTGCACTCTTCAAGTAAGCATGAAATGGCTTACTTCGAGATGCCAGCAGTTGCGATACATCAGTCCAAGGGCTGTCGATACAAGCAGCATGCAGTCGCATGACCGAAGAAGGTGGACCCAAAACTTCAACCTTGACAATGCACCAAGCGGGCCATATCTGCCACTGGACAAAGAGACCGCAGCTGGCTTCGATGCTGTGCTCGCATCCTTCACAGAACTGTCGTCTCTCATTCTTCGAACTTTACACGTTGATCTGCGGTTGCATCTGCTTCACGGAGTCTACACTGCTATGGACACAACATATGCCCTGGGTCAGCCATACAACGATCCAGACCCAGCAATCCTCAACTTGGCAGCATCTCTCGGTACCTACGACACCGCTATCTCCACCAATCTGCTTCATCCACAATACACCTTCTTAACAACTAAACTCGACGTCCTCGCAAACAACGCCCTAGTATCTCTCGTCGGCTGCATCCAAGCTCTCGACCACCACGGCCTAGAACGCATGGGCCTCAACATCCTCGTCCTCCAACAATCGCTCAAAACCAGCATGCAACAAGACGCAAGTCTAGAATTCGCCGCGAGATTCTACACACTCGGTGACGCCAGCACGATTGCGAAATCTGGGCCCGAGTACGGTTATGCTAAGGAGGATCTGAAGTGTCTGACTCGACTTACGTGGGATCAAGATCGGGATAGTAAGGGAGGCACCCTGGATGAGGTTATCGCTAGCATTGGATGAGTAGTCCATGTTGAGGGATATCGATCGCAGGATTGTTTTGTAGGAAGGTCTTTGGCTGAGAGGTGTGGTGTTGGGACGACTGTGTAGCGTTACTGTAATGGCTGTTGCATGTAGGAGATAGTGGCATACAGAAATACCGCAATGGGTTTCCAGTGCAATTTGGTCATTTCTACACCAAGTTCAATGGACTATGAGGTGGACACAAAATTTTCAAGATCCTATCATGTTGACTCAACAGCGCTGGACCAACAACTTCTCACTCACAACACCCACGAATACTATTTTAGTTCACACTACAGATTCATACACATCCTTTCCCTACACACCCCTTGGCAAGAAGCAGCCTCCACCCCCATCATCTGCAGCCTCTAAAATTCCTTGGCGGCTCCCCACTGTGCAAAATTTCCAAAATCATTCACTCACCACGACACAAAGATAACAATTCTCGTTCGTGTCAAGAGTCTTCGATCGAATTTTTCACACGTCTTTGTCGTACACGCCCAGCTCTGACTTTCTGGTTGTTTTTGCAGCGGTTATATACAAAATGAGATTCACCATCGGCATCCAATCAGAGTTAGAACTTGGACTATCAACAGTACGCCCTCTTAGCTCAGGGGTAGAGCGCGTCACTAGTACCTCTTGCATACACTGCAATCATATGACGAGGCCATTGGTTCGATTCCAGTATGTCTATTCCATGACGAGGCGTTTGCAGTTACTAACACATGTACAGGTAGAGGGCACGGTTCAACTTTGACTTTTTTTGTTCTGGTAACTCCGAAGAGATAATGTTTTTGTAGAGTGAGAAACGTAAGAAATTTTTGCAAAATGACCGATGGTCAAAAGCTGAAGCAGTCAACGGTCTTGCTGGATTATTTGCGTACAAAGCTTGACACAACCCTCGCCCTGTGCATTCGGCTATTATTACATCTGAAGAATACACCCTGTACAGGAAAGTGGTTCATTCATTGCTCGATGTCGTCCTGAAAAGCCTCGTCAATTCCTACGGCGCTGATCCACGAGACGAATAGCAGATGTGCTGCAATTCAACCTTGAGCGTGTCTTCCAGAGATTCGACGTGCTTTTGAGATACAGAGGGTGTTTCTCGGATTAGAGGGCGGCTATAGCCACCGCAGCAGCAGCAACGATCGCGCCGTACTCCAGGACATTGTTCAAGCTCGCCGCACCGGTCGAAGCCTTGGGGGTGGTGGTGGCAGAAGCTGTTGGCTTAGTCGTTGCCGTACCAGTCATGGAGCTACTGTGCATCATTGAGGACATCGAAGTCATACCGGCTGCCGCGGAGGAAGAAGCGCTCGACATTGCTGCGCTCGCGGCTAGCTACAAGATTAGCGTTCATGTTATATTAAACATAAGTTCGTGGGGTGACATTACTCATAACGCTCGAGCTTCCAGAGCTCATGCTGCCACCGGCGGCAGCCTTGAAATCATCGACTGTCTTTTGCAGCTTGTCTAAGGAGGGCTGTACGATTTTCATGGCGGTGGACTTCAGCTCCGCGGGGACTTTGCTGAACAAAGCTGTAGAATAGTCTCCCGCAAGCTGGTTGTCCTTTTCGAGAAGCTGGGCCACAACGCTTGTCAGGCTGGCAGAAGCGAATACATCCTTCTTGGCAGTGATCTTGTCTAGTGTCGAGACGACTGCCTCGTTCAGGGCTTGGGCAGGTACTACTCATAAAAAATCAGCATGTGACACTCGGGCGGAGAAGCGAGATGAGCAACGTACCAGCCAACGCGAGAGCACCATTATTATCCAGCGTTGGAGCTTTCTTCGCATTGTCTGCAGCGGTTTGCAGGTTGTCCTGCACGGTTTGTGCTTTGGTCGCAACAGTTCCAGCTTCAGATATTCCGGTAAAGCCGCCAACAGTGTCGCCTAGATCGACAACGCTCTTGGTGAGGGTTGTGATATCATTGACTAAGGAGGTGATCGGATCATTTTGACGGGCGAAGATCTCTACGTCCCCCAACTGCAGCGAAGATGCTACGACGGCGGCAACGAAAGGTGTGAGGGTGAGCAGTTTCATCATGGTGGCTGATGTGAAAGTCAGGACTACAAACTTCAATTG
>NW_006921536.1:635523-664772 GCF_000340215.1 Pseudocercospora fijiensis CIRAD86
TCCCCAATGAGGCCAATGATGTCGACCTAGGTTGGTATTGTTACCAGGTACCGGCATCGTAGCATGGGCAATTTGGCATGCCATCGCCGACGTACTCCCCCCGACCTCGCCCAGGGTGAGGCGACTGTCACCGGACATCGGGCGAGATTTCAAGTTTCAACTTTCCACCATGTCATGTCAATTTATTCATAAGCCCTCAGGGATCGCTTTTTGCCGAGGCGCCACCAAGCCACCATCAACCTCATCCTCATCTGCGACGCCTTACACTCCTACGACAATAGTTGGGGATGATGCCAAGTCCATATCCATGATCAATCGCTCCCGGCTATCCCTTTCGATCGCCAGCAGCATACTCCGTAACTATGCTACTTCGGTCCCGATCACCCGTTTCGATGGTCAGCATAGCATACCTATGCTACACCTCGTCCTCGCAATTGACCACCAGAGAGGAGAACTTCGTCTTCTCGACATCTAACGAACGCAAATAAGCTAGGGAGTGCCAGCACCGTACGTACGCACGTCGATGCTTGAGGCAAGGATGCTGCTGCTGCTGCGGTCAGCACTTCCGAGTCAGCAGCCGTATGGCGTGAAGAACAACCATCGGCTGCTGTCGGGGTAGGTCGAGGAGAAGGCATGCTCAATGCACTGGTATCGGCAACACTTGGCACGGCAATGCTTCGTAGTATGTACGTACTTGGCCCTTCCGATCCGATGGACGGAGACTGTACAGTCACTCACGTGTGCAAGGAGGCTTTGAGGTCGTGATGCACACGTTGTTCTACAGTGTAGGTACACTTCACCCACGGCCGACTTTTGATGCTTCCCGAATCCCGCTGCCTTCCACCCCCTGGTCATAGCTGTTGAATATTGAATCGGATTCAATTCAGATTCATATTCAATATTGAATATGAATCTGAATACGAGGTCACTAAATATTCGAATATTCAGTGGATTCAGTCGGCAATTCGACGGTTGTACTGCGGCGTACGTAGATCTCTTCAATCGTGCGAAATTGGGTTGTTTATCGCTTGTTTCTTACTAAAAACCAAGCTCTTTCTATAGGCTCGGAGGATAGACCGCTTCGAGGTAGGTAGATAGAACGAACCAACTAAGGCATATAAAGGTCGCTAATTCTAGCAGGTTGCCGAGTCGCTAACGGCCTCTTAATACGAGGTTATTGTGTTATTACTACCTTCTTCATTCTACCGCTTTCTATCCGAGACACAAGCCTTCCTCGCTCTATAGGACTAGAGGCTTTAATAACAGCTAAAGAATATCCGCTCGGTCTATCTACCTCTTATTAATACTAATTAGGTAAACGATTACTAGGCCAATTCGGACGATATTTCGTTTATCGAGTACGTAGAATAGGCGGACTTCGAGTAGTGTATTAGGGAGGCGGAGAGAGGTAGTCTATAGTTACCGTTTCGAAGGGTTATAAGGAAGACGACAAAGAGCCTTGTCTGCGCGGCGGAAATCGTTAATAGGGCTAGTTACTATTAAGAGCGTATCGCTAATAGCCTTCGGAAGGTATATAAAGGTATAGACCGTAAGGGAAGGCCTGTTCTTCTACTCGGTTCTCGTCGTTACTTCGAATTTAGTAAGAAACCATGCCTCTACTTATTCGAGTGCTATTCTGGACTGAATCGGTAGTGCTCGTAGCGGTAGATGTACTTTAGGCGTCGGATCGATAGGGTGCTATATCGATTGATCGATAGCGAGGCTACTAGCGGCGGTAGTAAGGTTATTGTTGTTATTGAATAGGTATATAATAGTTAGTCGAAGATTGGTATTCCAGCTGTTGCTGTTTGCGTTATAAGGGTCACGCTAAGCCCTAGTTGGACTCGCTAACCCGCATTCTTAGCTTTCGGATAGGCTAACCGAAGCGGGCCGCACTTAGCCTCGAAAGTTAAATTTGCAATCCATCTCTTCTAATTAGAATATAACTACCTTCTTTCCTATAATAAAGACACGAGAAAATCGTATACCGACCTAACGAGCGCTCGAAAATTTCCTAAATACCTAAGAAACCGAACGGGAAAGCTAGAAACTACGGAAACGGAAGTATACAGAAAGCATTAACGAACTAGTACTAAATCCGACTCTAGACGAGCCCTAAACCTAGCAATCTACATCCTCTTCTTCCTTCTTCTCGATACTAATACCCGTACTAAGGCCTACACTACCGATACTCGCTTAGTAGAAGAAGCTACACTTTATAAAGAATAAGACAGATCTAGTATTGTAGTCTTATACTCGAGATCCGCAGGATAGCGAGCCTCCTCGCAATAGATACGGTTACAAATACTTCTACTATAAGCACTGTCTAGTAGACAGTCCTAAGGCATAGAAATTAGTGTCTAGCAACGTAGCAGACTACCTTCTTAAGGCACACAGTATTATTGTCTATCTAGATAAAGATCCGCTATAAGGCCGCATTGATATCGACAAAATGCAGGCAGTAAGCGAGGGCAACGAGGTAAGGCGTACGGCCACTATTCTAAGGAATACAGCGGAAGCCAATATAGACAAATTTAGGTAGGCTATAGCTCGCTATGCTATAGCATATAGTGTCGCTTATTCTTCCCTTGTTTCTAAGGCCTTCAAAGAGATAATATTGGCAGTCAATCTATATACAGACAAGGCTCTTTTAAAGTTACACACTTCAATAATAGTACGAGTATAGTATAACTTCGAGAACTAGCGAGAGAGGGTCAAAATAGCGCTTCTTAAGGCTATTAGTTGCCTCTATATTAGCACTAATATATAAAAGGCGCAACACGGCTATAAGCACTTCCAAGCGATCAACTGTTAGTATATTAATAAGCACGGCAAGCTTACTCAAGTCCTTATTAACCTACCGCCGCTACAACGAGGCTCTTATACTAGCGACTTTCTTGCTTAGCTATTAATCTCGTACTTTGAGACCTTCTTAATAGCTTATAAGCTTAGCTAGATAACCGCTGACAATGCCGCTAACAACAATACCCTCTACGAGTCGATTGAGCTCTATATACACAAGAAGGGCCACATATACTAGACTAAGCAGAGCCGTCGGCTACGCTGCTTCGGCTATATTATTAACCTTGTTATACAAGCCTTCATATTTGCTAAGTCTACGGAAGCAGCAGAATTGGCCGATTAAAGAGCGCTCTAAGCACGGCAAGTACTATTTAATAACCAAGCCGAGAGCGACAGCGACAAGGTCTCTATATCTAGGTAGTTAGATCTTAATGCGGAGTGCTTTGCTAAGCAATCTCTACTGTAGCGTCTCTACTAGCTAACTAAGGTCCTATAGCGAGAGAACGACCTCTATAACGCCTTCAAAGAATTAATCGCGCGGTGAGACTCTACCTATCCGAAGCCGCTAGGTAAGACTCGCTAGAATAGCTAGTTGCTAATAATCGAGGAGGCCCTTTAAACAAGGCCTATTCTCAACGCCTTGTTTATTAGTATGCTATAGATCAGTGAATACCGGCTTACCGAGGCAGACTAGCTTGTTCTTAAAGAGATACGCCTATTCCTTATACTATTCAAGGAAGCGACTCAACGTCTATAGGGCTATAACGTCACCTTCGACTGCTTCTAAGAGACTATAGAATAGTTGCTTACTCACTTCGAGCGTACTAAGAAGCAGTATGCTAAGCGAGAGGCTATAATAAAGGCCATTTACGTCTCTTAGCACCTATTTAACAAATACTATCGTCTAATCGACGATAGCGGCATCTACGTCACTGTAATACTGTTATATCTAACTCGCCGTAAGGCATAGCTTCGTAAGCGTTGGTCTAGTAGCAAGAAGAAGGACTAGTAGCTTATTAACGGTCTAGCAAGAGCGAGAGCCCTATAGAATAAATATTAAGCACGTAATAAGCCTGCTTCTAAGGAGTCTACTTCTACTGCCGCTACCGCTGCCGCTGCCGCTGCCACTATAGAAGCTACAGGTTATTTGACGGACATAATAGCGTAGCAACAACAGCTCGAGAACGACGTCCTTACGACTAATATTAACCACTTCGAGTCCTTTATTGCCGCTACGCCTATTAAGTTGCTATAGGTTAGCACCGACAAGCGGACAGGCTAGCTAATCCATATAAGTCCACTTGAATAGTAGTGCCTTTCTATGCAACGGACAGCCTATCCGACACTCTCGCAACTGGCTATTAACTTATTGTTAGCCTTCGCTATATCCGCGGAGTCCGAGCGCACCTTTAGTAGCAGTAGACGTACGGTTTTATAGGACCGAGCCTCTCTTAATAGCAATAGCATCCGTATAAGCGAGTGTTCTAAGCAATAGCAACGTACTAGCGTAGCGGATATGCTAGTGGACATGCCACAACTGAGTATAGAAGCGGAAGACAACGACGAGTTATATAAATAGCTATAGAACACCCTCCTTCTTAACCCTAAGCGTTACTACTGCCCTCACTGTCGCTGAGATTGTATTTAAATATGAATTGAATATAAATATTCACTAACATTCATTAGTGAATCTGAATACGAGCAGTGAATCTTGAATATTCAGTATTCAACAGCTATGCCCCTGGTTGTGTAGGATCACTCTGCACTAGTTCTACTGTGACACTTTGGCCCAACCGGGAGCCCTTCTCCGGACAGCGCGGCTGGAATTGGGCCTAGCAATCATTAATTATTATACAGTATCTTCAGTTGACACCAGCCGATCTTGTGGAATTCTGGGAGGCATCAATGCACGCACAGCAATGGTCACGTCTCGTTCGACACACGTGGATGGAAGTTTCGCATGGTCCTCCGCCAATTGTTGACGCAATATACGGACGGAGCGGCCTGGTCGTCTTGCACAACCCATCGGAACAAGTCGACGTGACCTGCAGCTTTTTGACCACATCGGCTGTCGACGTGGTTCGACATGATGTTGCATGTATCTTCATGAAGCAGCCTGCACCTGGGCCCCGATTCGGACGTTTTGCAGTTTGCGTAGACTGGCACACGTGAAACACAGCTTGGGCCGAGTTCTCAAGCAATGATCGCTGACATGTGGCGCAGGAACGAAAGGGCGGGCCTATGATTTTGATAACCATGGATACAAGAACGTCGCCAGAGAAGGGCTCAAACTGCCATCACAACAGTAGTGCGCGCTCGAATCCGCCTTCTGCTCTGAACAATGCATTCCTCGTCCACAACCGAAATGTACTCACTACTGATCGTACCTGTTGTGATCTCGGATGCCGCTTCAAAGTCAAGCGGAGGCATGGTGGTAAATGCGGCATGCACGGATCTTCCCAATTTGAACCCCCGGGGCCTGTTCGACAAGCATACGATGCAAAGGATAATTGTTCATTCGATCTGAATGGTCACAGGACGAGAACAACCTTTTTGACTTCTGCTCACAAGCTCAAACGATGTTTAAACGATGGAGAACCCATAGCTACATTCTGGGGGTAGTCCTGGTCAGTCCGCGAGGCGCCGAGGTCTTTGCCATTGGCATTTTCGAAGCGATTACATACACCCAGTAATGTTGCGCACAAAAGATAACAGACTTCTCGTGTTCGTCTGAGCGCTGAGTGCGACAGCTTCACTTCAGATCGTCCCACTATACAGCGCAACAATAATGGCGGTCGAATCCAGCTCGTCGAATGAGAAAGGCAGCGACCTGGCAGAGAAGCATGACGACGGAGACGTGCAACACCATGACTTCTTGGACGAACACGAGAATCCCAATGACTATCACAAGGTACGCGATCGCAACTCATCAAGGCTTAGCATGCTGACTCTGCTAGATGTGTTGGAAGCTGTTTCAGTCCTTGACAGCAATGTCTTTTCTCTGGGTAGGCTCGCAGATCGGACTCTATCTATACGGCAGTGTCCTCGCGGAGATCTACTCTGAGATCGGCGGCGCAGAGGGCAAGTGGCTTTGGATGGTATGTCATTTCCATCTTCACTTAGCTGAGCAACAGCTGAAGTGAACACAGGTCATTGGGTACCTCATTCCCAACTCGGCTCTATGCCCATTCGTTGGAGCTCTCTCGGATCTGTTCGGTCGTCGAGCCGTGGCTGTTGTTGGGCAAATATTCCTCATTGTTGGTCCTTGCGTTGTTTCCACCTCGCACAAAATGAATGTAGCGATCGGTGGTATGGTCATATCGGGATTTGGCGCAGGTGAGAAGTCCTTTCGAGCGACACAGTTGAGAAAAAAAGTCTTCAATGCTGATTCGATACTCTCAGGCCTCAACGAGCTCATTGCGCTTGCCGGAACCTCTGAGCTGGTCCCGATCAGAAAGCGAAGTCTTTACGTTGCGATCGTCGTCTTCACTATCGCACCGTTCATTCCATCGCCGATGTATGCTCAGCTCATCACGAAGGCAAAGAATTGGCGCTTCGTCGGCTTTCTGGTTGGAGGATGGAATATCTTAGGACTGATTCTAGTGCTATTCTGCTACCACGATCCTGTACGAAAGGAGACACGTTCGGCCAGGGAGATTCTTCGCGAAGTCGACTATATCGGTGGTGTCCTGAGTACCATAGGCATCACCCTTTTCATGATGGGAATGCAATGGGGCGCTAACCAGGTCTGTCAACGAATTCACTGCCAAACCGGTTGAGCCATTTCTGACTTCTTCTAATAGTATTCCTGGGAAAGCACACATGTCTTGGTGCCTTTCATCATCGGAGCAATCACGATAATCGGCTTCTTCACCTGGGAGCTCGTAAGTACAACGAAAAAGGCGGATCTGGATTGTTCGATGTTCTCTGAAACTGATCGATCACCACAGAAATATGCGCCATTTCCTATGGCTCCAGCGGCTCTCTTCAAGAAGGACAAGCGTTCTATGATTCTCATCCTAATTATGACCTTCATCAGCGGTGGCAACTTTTTCGTTATGCTCCTTTTCTGGCCAACACAGGTACGTGCCCACAGCACTCCCAACCCGAAAAGCCTTACTGATGAGTGAAACTTTCTGCTTTTAGGTCTACAATGTCTACGGGCACGATCCAGTCCAGATTGGCATCAGAACTCTTCCCATCGGATGTGGCATTATCTTTGGAGCAGCATTCAGCCTCCTGCTGATAGGTCTAACCAAAGGCCGAACAACGTTTCTCATGATCTTCTGGAGCTGCGTTATGACAGGCTTTACTGGTGCAATGGCCGTAGCCGACCGCTACAACCTGAACCCAACGGTCTACGCGCTCCTAACACTAGGCAACGTTGGTGTCGGTGCGGTGATTATTCCCTGCTCTATCATCGCGCAGATTCTGGCACCCACAGAACTCATTGGCACAATCACTGCCATCACGCTTTCGATCCGATACATAGGCGGAGCCGTTGCGTTCACCGCTTACTTCAACGTATTTTATCACAAGCTGGTGCACAAATATGCACTTCCGGCAGGTCTACAGATCGTCCTGGCTGGAGTCACAAGCGATTACGACACATTATATAAGCTCATTCTCCTAGGAGCCTATGCCGAATACGACAAATTGCGAGCTTTCATCGCCGAAAGCCCGCTGGTGAAGATGAAAGGCGAAGAAGCCTTTAACATAGTCATTCACAACGTCCAGCTCGCGTTCGTCGAAGCATATCGATGGCCATACTACATCAGCATCGCTTTTGGAGGTGTCTGCATACTGTGTTCGTTAGGTCTTAGGGATATCAAGGAGTATCTGTAATCATGGAGGCCATATCTTTGCAATGCCTGGAAGGGTAGATTGGAAGGAGATGGCGGAATTTCTAGCATTTTGAGCGATGGAGTTGGAGACTGGGAGTCAAACAGAATAATGAAACATGTTGTATCACCCTTACACCTTGCGAAGTAGTTATGCCAAAATCGCACTCCGCTGGCCGTATCTTATTATTGTTATTACCAACCGCGTCTTTGACTTCACCGCACCTGGTCGCACCTCGGCTGACAAACGATTGACTTCTAGGGCATGCTGGGGTGGATTGACTAATAACAAGTAGTACATAGGAGTACGCTGTTATTACGGAGGAAAGGCACAGGAAAGGCTGATGTGCGCCAACTTGCCAAGAATCACATGTCTCGTGCCTGACGCGAGTATAAAGATCTGCCTAGGTACCTGGACCGATGACGACGGCACATTGAAGTTAGGAAGTGAAAGCCTAATCTATTTCAGCAACACTGAGAAAATTAAGAGTGCCCACCGATCCATATTGCTACTATAGAACCGAGGTATTTATTTATTATCTCGTCTACCTCTCCTCCTCCTCTATCAACTATATCCTCCACCTCACTCAACCACCCCCCCCCCCCCCCCCGGACTCAAATCCACAGTCCAAAGCAAACACGCATCCCTCGCCGCACCTCCCTGCTTCTCCATCTCTCCCTCAGTATCACTAAAAAGTCCTCATCAATCAGTCAGTGCAATCACCCCCAATCCACAACCCCCATAAAACCCCCTCACACACTGCTCCCAACTAACCCCCCACCCCATCCGTCGTCTTACATATCCCCGTATCCTACTCTTCAGGAACTTCCCCATCGAATCGCCATCGTCCGTTGACCAATCGATGAGGTCGGAGTGTATGTGTAAAGGCCTTCGATGGGAGTTACCGTGTCGGGGAAATTCCAGATGTGGGGGCTGTTGAGGGTGAAGAAGGACTGGATTGTAGAGAGTAAGTCTGAGCGCGTGGCTGCGTCGCCAGAGCAGGGCTCGAGGGTTTCGCCGAGGGTTGTGGAGGTGTAGACTAGTCGGGTGCACCATTTTAGGTCTTTGGGGATGGATTGAAGGGTGAGGGTGGTTTGTTTTGGGGAGTGGGGATGATAGGGATTTGGTGAAGAGTATTGAGGTGAGGGCTATGGTAAGTAGGAACATTTTGGGTGGTGGTGTTTTGATGGCTTGTTTCTCACGGAGGGTGATTGATGGTTTGTTGTTGTTTTTGTAAGTCGCAATCATCAACCTAGCTGTATACTCCAACTCAGATATCTCACTTACAATATTGAAGTGAGATGGCTTGCATTATTCTCAAGTGAAGCCATCAATTTCCTGCGATTCATCTCATCGAGGAGGAAGAAATCCTCTACAAAAGCAAACTTTTATATCCTCGAACATCATACCTACCCATCCCATCCAAACACCAATCCTCCATCCTTTCTTTTCAACCTCTCACTTTTCCATAAGCATAAAACGTAAACGCATCCCTCTCGTACCCATTCAGTTCCATCCCATGTTTAATCCCACCATATCCAGATTCCTGATAAACCACCTGCATCTCCCCAAAAACGAACCCCGAAAATATAATCCTTATACTCGACCTCCGTAGCTTCTCAGAATTGAATCTACCCACTACCATAACGTGCTCTCCTCCCTTCCCCAAATTCCCAAGAAACGCCCACAATGCCTTGCCCGTTTTTCGCAATCGACATACTCCGGAAACAACTTCTCTACACTGCCTCGATAGTAATCGATTCGTTGATTTGACGTATCTTGGGAGAAATTGATCGACGAGGTAGCCTTCCCCGCGATGAATTTCAACGCCGTCGAAACTGGCTTCGATACCATTTTTGGCCGCTTGTACGAAAAGTCTCCCACAGTCGTCCGAATCGAGCTCGTCTTTCGTGGTATCGACTTCAGGTATGATTAAGCACGTCTTTCAGCGTGTGTTTGGTCAGGCGCATCGTGGGCGAAGAAATTGAGTCCTCGATTCTCTCCGAGAAATACGGCAAGAGCACTTTTCGATATTATTGTGGCGACGTTCTGAAAGGACTAGTCGGAGCAGAATTTGTTCGTGTGACGTAAACCACCTGATATAGGCAGAATCTCGAGAATCGTCCGTCCAACGTCGATACCAGCAAGTGAGGATTGCAAGAGCTGCTCGCGCTCAGTGCGAGGCCAGGTGAGGTGAAACTTGAGAAAGCGCCTCTACACTTGCAAAGCCATACTTCAGCATGCATGCCTTCCATCTCTTTCGGCTGCTTTGTCAGGATGGAGTGCAGCGGAAAACAATGCCAATCTCAAGAAAAATAATCGAGTATTTTGACCTACATATGGCGCTCAAATTCCAGCCACGGCGATTTTCTCCAAATCTCTTCTCGCTCCGTGATAATGTTGATCAAGATAAATCTGGACCTCCCGTTCGAGTGACCCATTGGCGTGCCCTGATTCTGCATCATTGTACGTTTTCATGCCGTCGGGTTGGCTTGTTGCGTTGTCGTGTTCAAGGTTGGGGGCTTGAACGACTTGGTTCTGACTTTCCAATTCACTCCTTTCTTGATCCGACTGCTCATGAATGTCACGCTCACTTCTGACCTCGCCCTCTTTTCGCTCCCGATCGCTGATTTTGCGATGAATATGTTTGATGTTTGCAGATCCGATCTTGATAGGCCAATTGTGCCGCTCGCGAGTCGTCCTTGCTCCCATTGTAACAACAGTGGTCAAGTCCGTGTCGTCCGCGGGCAGAATGCTCGCCGGTTCATCTTGAGCTTCTACTCCTGTATTGGCTCGGGCATCCTGAGGGCTATGAAAACAAAGATGATGAGAATGCTGACCAGGATCAACCAGATGATCCACGGAAGTATACCAGTCCGTTCCCTGCCCGTGGTACGTCTGCGTAATGTGAGCCGGTCGTTCAGCTTCTGCGGACTCTCCGCGATGGGGCTCGGCAGACTCATGTAGCTGATCTGGTCGCTGTTCATGCCTCGTAGACCCTCTTCGTCGCTGCTGCTGCTGCTCTCGAGCGTAGTATCGTTGCTGCCCGCCGACCCGCGCCTCACTATCGTCGGGAACAGGAAGTTCATGGCGAATGTCTGAATGGCGAGCGCTCTGAGATCTGCGGAAGTCCTGGCGGTGCGCAAAATCCTTTGCGTGAATGCCTTCTGCCGGTGATGGTGTAGGTGCAGGATAGTCGATACGCGGCCTGTCGTCTTTTGGTGGAAGCTCCTTTCGATTGGCGTGCGAGACGTCTCGGTGCAGCACTCTGGCTTCAAATTTGCTTGTGATCTTCGCGAGTAGACCCATTCTCTGAGATTGCAAGTAGAAGCTTGCTTAAGGACTTGGATCAAGAGATGTGTGTAGCAAACAATTTTTGAACCTGATCAGCCCCACAGCGAAGATTTCAAAGCTTTTGAACTAGCTGCTCATGTAGGTGAAGTACATGACAGGATCAGATCGTAGCCGATGTTCTTGCGAGGACCCTTATTATCACTTTGGCGTGCATCACTGTGGACCAGGACCCTCACCTACTTGCGCGCTTCCTGTTTGCTTAGCGGAGACTGTGGATGTGCGGCTACGCTTTTGGCACCCCTGCTATGCGGACGCAAACTGCACACATTCTGACGTAAGAGCTTTGTTGCTGAAGTCGCCTCTCTTAAACCTGTCACCTGTGCGTGTGAAGAAGATCTGCAGCACCACAGACTCCAGACGACATCGACGGCAGAAGCCATTGTACAATACACTTGTTGAGCATGACTGAGCCCAACCCACAGTTGATTGAAGAGTATCGCCAACACAGAGTAAAAGAAACGGCAAGGATATTACAGCAGGTCGCGGGAGACCCAGACCCTGCGATCGAGACGTTGCAGGATGGAGCGAAGCAGGTAGCGCTAGAGAAGAGCAAGGACGCCTAACAAGACCTGTTGGAATGCATGGCTGACCAGATATTAGAGCGCGGATCACTAGCCGCAGCAGCCCCAGCAGCAGCTGAAGATCAGATCAAGCGTGAGTGGCAAAGCTGGACCAGCTGCGACTCGGGCTAATAGCGGTGGTAGACGTCGAGCACGTTGATCCGGTTGCCAAGCTGGCAGCCGAGAGACAGGGCGATAGAGGCACTCCGACCACAGCGCTGGAAGGCAAGGGCACAGCCGATGGAGACACAGCAACAAAGTTTTGACACGCAGTGCGGCCATTCAAGAGGCCGTCCGCAGTAGACGGGCTTGTGGTGCCAAGGAGAAGGAGAGATGGTATGACCCGGTCGATGGGGAGCCTGCGTCAGTGTCGGACTGCGATTCTGCTTGACGTACCTGACATGGAAGAATTGGAGATATTTGTCCCATGAGCGCTGGAAAGCGAGATATTTCGAGAGCGAGAGGGTCGGCTGGTACGACAAGAAGCTTTTCGGGATGGCATTCTCAGCTGCGAGGCATCAGTATTGGCATAAATGATGAGATGTAGCATCAACACTCACTTAATCGTTACAGCTACCCCTTTCCATCCCCATTGGCCGTATGCCTGAAAGCAGAAGCCCCAAACGCCGAGTGTCATCGCAAAGATGACACGTTTCGTGTTCGCGTCATTGCCGCGTCGTCGTATGAATTGAGTCCGATGAGCCGCAATCTCTCACGAGAGCAGGTCTGCCACGTTCATGGGCATCTCGTCGATCTGGGTTGAGTAGTACAGTTCGATGTCGCGCAGAATCCTAACATCCTCGCTAGTAACGAAGTTGATGGCCACGCCCTTTCGACCAAAGCGACCAGATCGGCCAATGCGGTGGATGTAGTTCTCACGGTTGGAAGGCAAGTCGTAGTTGATGACCAAGCTGACCTGTTGCACGTCGATGCCTCGTGCCCAGACATCAGTGCTGATCAGCACTCTGCTATTTCCTTGTCTGAATTCGCCCATGATGGCATCTCTCTCCTTTTGCGGCATTTCTCCGTGCATGCTGGATACGGTGAAGTTGGCATCGCGCATCTTGTCGGTCAACCAATCCACCTTGCGACGGGTGTTGCAGAAGATAACTGCTTGTGTGATGGTCAGAGTGTCGTAGAGATCGCAAAGTGTATCAAATTTCCACTCTTCTTTCTCGACTGCGATGAAGTATTGCTTGAGGCCTTCCAGTGTCAGTTCGTCACGCTTCACGAGAATGCGGACGGGATCGGTCATGAATTTGGTGGTCATGTCGAGCACATCGTACGGGAGGGTAGCGGAGACGACCACTACTTGAGTGGCTGGAGGGAGATAGCGGTAGACGTCGTAGATCTGCTCTCGAAAGCCTCTGTTCAGGAGTTCGTCGGCCTCATCCAGCACCAGCATCTTGATATGTCGTGTTCGCAAATTTCGCCGTCGAATCATGTCCGCGACTCTGCCGGGTGTGCCAGAGACCACATGCTGCCCATAGTCGAGCTTGCGGATGTCTTCGCCTACGTTCGTGCCACCAATGCAGGCATGGCACTGCACGTTCATGTAGTCGCCAAGTGCCAGCAGAACGGACTGAATCTGAGTGGCGAGTTCGCGAGTTGGGGACAATACAAGAGCTGGATCGGAGTTAGCATGAGATCCTCGTGGCTCTGTGTGAGCATGGCCCAGCCTTACCTTGTGTCTCGCGAACAGCGGTGTCAATGACCTGGAGAATGGAAATGCTGAATGTCGCCGTCTTTCCGGTACCAGACTGAGCCTGCGCGATGGTGTCTCGACCTTTACAAATCTGCACAATGGCACGCGACTGCACTGCCGAGGGCGATTCGTAGCCATATGCATAGATACCGCGAAGAAGATTCTCCTTGAGCGACATCTGCTCGAAGGTTGGCGCCACCGTCACCTCTTTGGACGTGGAGAACTCCATGCGCTCGTCCGCCTTACGGTCAATGCCTTCGTCCGCCATCTTGCCCAAGTGGTGCTGTGTTTGATGTGTATATTGTGTGGGGGTCGAGGTTGGCGCAAAGGTGTTGGTGGTGTTCGCAGAGGCAAGGAAATGCGAAAGCTTGGACGCGCTTCGCTTCAAACTGTGGCTTCAACTTCGAGCTTGACACTTGCGCTCGCCACGAACAACACCCTCACCAACACCAACCCTCACTTTGCCCCCCACCACTTTTCAATAATCGCAAAGCGTATTTCAGGTAAGAGACAAAGCATAAGGCTGGGGCAGGCGCGGCTCAAGCGGGAGGGAAGGCTCGGCGGCCAAGATGATATACGAGGATTTGCGGGCGATTCACGAAGATGTGGAACGACTAGAGCAAGCAGTGGCAGAGCGCTCACTCGATGAGCCCAAGCACGTGAGTATATGATGAACTCCTAATATCCGCGACAGAGCTCACAACTCACAGATCCGCAGTCGGCTGATCCGCGACCATGAAATTTCCAATTTCCTTAACCGTATTCAGACCCAGTCGCAGCGCGCAATCGAGATCTACGGCGATCCGCAATCGCGAACACAAGAGATTCAACAGCTTAGCACCGGCGACACATATGCCACCTTTTACGATGAGCTGAACAAGATCAAAGACTTCCACAAGCGATACCCGAATGAGCCTGTCGAGAACTTGGAGCGAGCGTACAAGAGACCAGAAGATGGAGGGCCACCAGCAGGATTTGCGGGCGATATTGACACCATGTTCACTGGTGAAGAGGCGTTTGGACGATTCTTTGACCTGACGATGCTGCACGAGGAGTATCTGAACTTGCCCGGTGTCAAGGGTGTGCGGAAGCTCACATACCTGCAATACCTGGATAGCTTCGATGCTTTTAGTCCTCCAAAATGCAACATCGTCCGATCAGACAAGATGACAGATGTGTACTTCGCATACGTGGGATCGCTGGCACAATATCTGGAGTCCTTTTTGCGCCGGATAAAGCCACTAGAGGATCTCGAGAAGCTTTTCAAGGACTTCGATCAAGAGTTTGAGAAAGAGTGGGAGGAAGATAAGGTGCCAGGCTGGGAAGCAAGCAAATCGCAGATGAACGGCTCGGGATCGAATGGGCCAACCACCGAAGGCACAGGCGAGGGTGTATGGTGTGCCGATTGCCAAAAAGAGTTCAACAACAACAACGTCTATCAGGCCCACTTGACGGGTAAGAAGCACAAGAAGAATGCTGAGGCGCGGCAAAACAAGGCCGAGGACGGTGACGTGGAAATGAGCAATGGCTCTGCGAAGTCCAACCCGACGGCACGAGTCAAAGAACGCGCTGTTGCCGAGCGAGAACATCGCATCCGTAAGCTGGCTGGAACGATGAAGACTGAGCGGGAAGACACACGCGTGAACGTGGAGCGGAAAGCAGGCATGACGGACAAGGAGCGTCAGCAAGAGCTGGAGGCTTTGTACAGGGAGGATGCTGAAGTTGCTGGCACTGCTGGCCAAGAAGAGGACGAGGAGGGCGAGGGTGGTGAAAAGATCTACAATCCGCTCAAGCTGCCTCTTGCATGGGATGGCAAGCCCATTCCGTTCTGGCTCTACAAGCTTCATGGTCTTGGTGTGGAATTTCCCTGCGAAATTTGCGGCAACTACGTTTACATGGGACGACGCGCATTCGACAAGCATTTCTCAGAGGCACGCCATATCTATGGCCTGCAGTGTCTGGGCATTGAGAAGAACACTGGCCTCTTCCGCGAGATCACCAAGATTGAGGAAGCGACGAAACTGTGGGAGAAGCTCGAGCGCGACCGTAAGGCTGAGCTCGATCGCAAAGGTGGTGACGATGGAGAGGGTGTTGTCGAGATGGAGGACACTGAGGGTAATGTCATGCCGAAGAAGGTCTACGACGATCTGGCGAAATCTGGTTTCCTGTGAGGAGGGATGTGCTTACTCAATGCACTTCTTCCTTGGTCGAAACACCGCCCTTGTCCCGCTTCGAATGCCGCTTGCGTTATGAGGATGGCTTCCGCCGGTATGTTACCAATGGAGCACCTACACTTGCAATTGCTGTGCTCGCTGCCTTTGGGTGCACTCCGCCTACGTCCTGCCAGCCACATCGCCCATTCCTGAGATTGGAGTGCACCTCATACCAACGAGTATAGGTGTTGGGAGGACGTCGAAATAGGCTTCACGAGTCACCCGAGACTGGACCTTGCAGCAGTGCATGCCACAATCAAAATGAAAGGTGTCGAATAGGGTGAGTAATCTGTCCTTGCTGCACAAAGTCGGGCGGCTTATCATATGTACAGTAGTAGCTTGTGATTGCGCGTGCTCGGCCTGGTACATTGCAACGATCGTCCGCGCCACCTGCGTTACCACTTCCTTTGACCCTAACGCGATCGCTGCCGAGAGCATGTCCAACGCGTCTCTTTCACGCGCGTCAGACCACACACACCTTTCGTCGTACAACATGACCGCAGCGGATTGTTCCAAACGCCTCCAACGCCTCCAAGTAATATGTTGGTAATTGAGCAGCTAAATGCCTACCCTTTCGAATCTCATTGCGACGAACCCCTCTCACGTATGTAGTTGTTCTGCACTCGTACTGAGCGCATTCGGCTTCCTCACACCCACATTCCATCGACGCATGCGACAACGAGCTTGATCAAGCACATCGACTTACAGCCGTCGAAATGCCGGGCATTGCACCCCCGCAGAAGCGAAACCATCGCCGCAAGAAGAAAGGCCACAGAACAAGCGAAGGCAAGAGCAAACGACACAACACATCAGGCGGCCTTGAAGATCTTCCAGTCGAGCCCATCGAGCAGATCTGCGGCAACATCCTCCATCCCGATCCTCTCCTTCGCCGCTTAACTGTGCACACATTGTTCAGTCTTCGTCTTGCCTGCCGACAGCTCAACCACAAGACTCTCGACTTGGAAGCATTGCAGATCGAGTCGTTCTTCCGCATCTAGAGTGCCTCGATTTCGACCTCTTCCGCTGCCGAGGCGAGGACTTGCACACATTCATGTTACAATGCAATCACACTAATCTCCACTCACTTAAACTTGAATCAATGGACATTACCGGGTCAATGCCTTTTGCTGCGACGCTTGCATTCGCCTTTCTGACTTGGGCTGTGAGTCTGATCTCGATCATGGCTGGTATAGGTGGATACAGCAGCCGTAGATTTACAGACCGGTCTAAGGTAGACAGTCGGGAAGATATCTCTGCATGGAGAAACGACGGTCGTTGTCGACCCAAGTATCGACACGTCTCGCAGTCTTCGCATGTATGATAATTGGGCCTCAGACGTGGTTCTCATGGCAGAATGATGACTCCAAGAACTTGGCAAGATAAGTGAAGACGCGATATGGTCGGAAGTCATATGACTAAGAAACTTGGCACTTGGCCGATGTCATCAGCGATGCGCCACGTCTGTCGCTGTCGCGTTTTGCACGTCGATGCCAACCACCAAGACTGCTCCATCTGCACCGTCCCGCTGCCACAATGCGCCATCTCAACCTTCTGATGTTTTCCAGCCGCAGCATATATGATCGTGACGATGCCACGTCCCGGGGGTGGGTAGCGGCAGGCCCTCTTCACTCACTATGGACGACCTTGAGCCCACCATTTCGCGGCTGCGGCCGGTCTTGACGGCCAATTTTAACCAGCTGACCGATGAAGAGATCAATGCCTTCTTCGATGACCTCGATCGCGACAAGGATGGCTTCGTCACGTTTGAAGAGCTCGAAGCAAAACTACACCAAGTCCATCAAGAACTGGCGCCGCAGCTGCAGAAACACCATCTGCTCCATCCAGCGCGTCGAGATGTCGAGAAGCAGCACGCCGGCCACCCTGGAGACGGCTTGCACCAATTCCTCTGCGCAATCATGCCCGAATGCGGCTCACAGTTGAGTCGAGAGGATTTTGTTCGCCACGTGCAGACTTGGGAGGTTCCTTCGCAAAGCCAGTCCGACTCCAAAGAGACCCATCAGGAAGACAAGGAGCAGGGGAGGAAATTGCCGCGACGGAGACGCATACGCGCATACTGGGCTGTCCACGGGCCAAATATCATTTTCATAGCAATGGTCGTTGCGCTGGTCCTGGCCATCATGCTCTGGCAGGGCGGTATCTACATCGTCAATCAGGATGCCCGAGCAGCACTGGGTTGGGGGGGTAATCATGGCCAAGCTCAATGCTGGAGCCATTTATCCGACATTCGTCTTCATGCTTCTGAGCATGAGTAGACACCTTTCCACCTTCCTCCGGCGGAGCTATTACCTGAGTCGCTTCGTCAATTGGGACTATTGCCAAAAGTTCCACATCATTATGAGCTGTTTTGGTCTTCTGTTTGCCACCTTACACGCCATCGGCCACCTGACTGGCTCATTTCTCATTGGATCTCAACCTTCGCGCCAAGAGGCATTGGCTGCCTATCTTGCTGTGCCAACACCGATGCCCTATATCGCTTTTGTGCGCACACTTCCAGGATGGTCAGGCATCGTTGCATTGGGCTTGTACTGGACGCTCACCTCACTGAGCATGCCAGCCGTGCGCAAGTGGAGCTACGAGGTCTTTCAACTTGGCCATCTCCTGATGTTTCCCATGATCAGTCTACTCTGTGCCCACGGAACGAAGAGACTTGTGCAGTATCCAATGTTTGCTTTCTGGATTGCCATCCCATTCTGTCTCGTACTTTTCGAGCGGCTAGAAAGACTTGGCAGGGGATTCGTCAAGATTGCAGCCGAGGCAAAGGTGATGCACGAAGATGCTGTTGTCATCACCTGCAAGCGCCCGAGCGGAAAGTGGTGGAAGTATTCGGCGGGTCAGTATCTTTTATTGCAGGTCCCGGAGATCTCTTTTTTTCAGTGGCATCCATTCACGATTTCGTCCTGTCGTGGCGATGAATTGTCTCTTCATATCAAAGTGGAGGGTGACTGGACCGAGAAGCTGCGCGATCTGGTTCTCAAGCAAGGCAGCATCAAAGTTGGCCTAGACGGTCCGTTCGGTGCACCCGCTCAGCGCTCCTACGACTACGACTATTCTATCATCGTCGGAGGCGGCATCGGTATAACCCCGTTCTCGGCCATCTTGACAGACTTGGAAGAAAGTTTCAACGAAGAAAAAGATCCCTGGGAGGAACGAAAGCGGTCCCGGTCGCCGCACTTCTCTGGGAGAGGCTCACGAGCGAGCTCGCGTCGTCCTACGCAAGCGACGACTGCTTCATCAAGCGAGCTCACCAAAGAAAAAGATCTCAATCACGCCGGTCCGCACTTTCCCGAACCACGTTGTACCAATCCAGATCGTCGGGTGGATTTCCATTGGTCTGTTCGTGAGAAGAACGACTTGCTCTGGTTCTCCGACTTACTGAATCGAGCAATCACCGGAGCAGGCCCGCTTGCTAAAGAGAACAAATTGGATCTCAACATCAACACGCACATCACGGCAAAGCGGAAAAATATATCAACCCATGTTTTCCGTTACATTTTGGACGGATACCGTACTTCCGCCGCACCATACTCCGCGCTTACAGGTCTTAAGCAACGCAGTCATTTCGGGAGACCAGATTTCGACCACATACTGGAGAAGCACTTCCAGGATCTGGTGGATGATGGGATTAGGGAGAAAAAGGTTGGCGTCTTTGTAAGTTCACACCCGGCTCCGCAAATCCCTGCTGCAGCTCGTGCGTATTCTGTTCCTGAAAAGCTAACATTCCAACCAAAGTATTGCGGAACTCCTGTCGTTGGCGAGATCCTTGCTGATCGATGCCACGAATTGACAGCCAAAGCTCGTGATATGGGACTTCGAATCCGATACGACTTTCTCATGGAAGTATTTGGCTAATTTATTCGTGTTGCATGTAAGCGAGGCGTCCCGACGTGAGAATTGATCTGCAAACATGGAGCGGAAGGCAGGCAGTGCCGGATAGCTTGGCTCGGTACCCATGTAAACATACCATGTACAAAACTTTGGTCCGCACCGTAACTGAGTTTGAGTTCACAGAACCCTATGCTTTAGATGCAGAGACCCTTTCCAGACAACTCATACAGTATACCTTGTCCCGTGGCTCACGGACGGAATGCACGCCTGTTCGGTCGGTTGGATAATCAGATATACCGCATAGTTCTTGCTAGCAAACGCGAGCTAACCAATGCTAAGAAGGGACTACCCCTTTGTTGTCTAAAGTGTATTTTCAACCCTAGCTAGCTACCGAAGGCTAATATTAGTCTTCCGGACCTTCCGTTAAGTGAATAACTAAACCCCTTCTAGCCTAGCATATACTAGGGTCTTCTAAACATTAGCAATCTTATACTATTAGTATGTAATAGACCTAGTAGTAAATATAAGCTATAATAGAGCAGTTAGAGGTAGCGGAAGTAAGTAGTTTAAGCCGTATAGAAGGCTAATTCTAATACTATTGCTATAGAGCTAATATTCGGATAATAAGCCTGTCTTATCGCCGTACCTAAGTTAGATTTCGACCCTCTCTAGTACGCTGCTAACTATACTAAAATTATTAGCAAAGGAGCCTAAAGAAGAGGATACTAGAACGATATTAAGGCGGCTTAGTAAGCCGGTTATACCCGCAAACCTAGACCTAGAAACAGACGACCTTCCTTCTATTAAAGACCGCTATCTAAGGCTCGAGTAGTTAATCTGTCGGCTTATTAGTAAGGTGTATTTATTAGAGCGGCGACTCGACGAGTTTAGTTAATATTAGGCTTAGTAGGCGCGTCGTCGTCTACCGGCTGCCGTAGTTAAGCGGCCTTCGAAAGTACAGCGGATCGACTATAGCGAGGTAAGGTCTAGTCGTAGTAGCTAGGTATAAGGTTATAGAAGTCGTTATAGTACTTAATATAGAGGTACTAGCTATAGTCGTTATAGCGCTACCTTGTCTTATACTTATCTACTTGCTATTGCTAATACCGCTCTTTAAATACATAGAATTAATAGTGCTTTAGCTCTACCTTAATAGGCTTATATTCTTCTAAGAAGTAGAGCTAAATAGGCAACTTAGTCTTGCCTTATTTAATGTATTTGCCGCGCTTGCTATCCTTATCTCGTACCCGCCGCCGCCGTAGTATATTAATCTTTGCAGCTATCTCTTCTATTATCCTAATATTAGTCTCGTACGGTCCGTAAAGTTCTCGTACGCCGGAAAGGATAAGGTTCTAAGCTAGTCGATAGCGGAAGAGTCTGTACGTATTATAGCACGAGGACTTAGTTGTCTAGTCGTACTAGCGAGGGTTACCGTATTTATACTTAGTAAGGAGATAGGCGTTAATATACATCGCATCTAATAGCTAGAAGAATAGCGGCATCTAGTTACGATAACTAATAAGCTAAGTCGGATAGTAGGAGCGCAATTAGTCGCAAATATCTATACCGCCTATATAGAGGTTGTAATCGATAGCGACTCGAGGCTAGCTAATAACCCTCTTCCTATCGGGTGCCTATAGTACGGGATCGTAGATAGCTAATACAAAGTCCTTTTTCTATTTGTTAGTGTTTCCCCTAATAACTAGCGCTCGGCGCTTTATTTCGTCTATCTCGTAGCCTATATATACTATCGTTTCTAGGCAAACTAGGTTAGAGTCTTGCTATAGAAGAGATAGAACGGCACCGTTGCCTAAGGCCGTTACTGCACCCGCTAAAGTGCCTAGTAGGAGGCGAGTCTTCTTCCTACTACTAACTATTGCCGCCCTTAATACCTATAGATAATCTATACTACTAGACTTATAGGTACTATATCTAGCAACCCTAGCAAAGCGCATATACGATAATAATAGTACGTTAGTAAACCTATTGTCTATATAGATACAGTGTTGCCTACCTGCTAGCAAGCTAAGGGCTAGGCGGAGTATAGTACGTATCGTTGCCGAGAGCCGTTTAATATAGCCCTTCGTAATAGCAACTTCTTCCTTATTCTAACAACCTTCTAGCACTCGCGCTACCTCCTCGTTATTTAGCGGACGGTTATTCTCGAAGCTAGAAATAAGCGAGTTGAATATATAATCGTATATATAGCTAGTATCGCAAAGAGCGAGAAGCTCGTAGCCCTCCGGACAAGGCTTGTTTCTAATAACCTTAACGTGTCTACTACGGCTAGTAAAGCGGATAATAATCTCGTTAATCGATACCTAGCTTCGAGGTAAGCAGTATCTCTTAAAGGCGGCCTTAATACGACTGCTAATCGGCTCTAGTTTTATATACTAATACTTCGTCGCTAGTACCTAGTCCTTTACTACATTCGATAGCTTAATAAACTTCTTTACCTATAAGAAGCGACGCTTCTTTATAAACCGCATAGCACGGTAGTACGGCATTATTATATCGTCCGCCTAGCAGTTACTAGGCGTATTCTAACTAACTACGCCGATGTAATATGCTAATCTAAGCTAGATATCGATTTCCGCTATCTTAATAGCCTTACAATTAGCCGCCTATCGTTTTACCTTCTTAGTAAGGCTGTTATCTCTTTGCTAGTCGATATACTAATTAGTAAAGCTAGTAACTATTTCCTTTACCTCCGCGGTCTAAAACAGCTCCTAGACCCTCTATAGGAGGTTCTAGGCCTTACTAAACTCGGTTCGACTAGCGGTATAGTCTTCGTATATAGATTTGTTAGTAGAAGCGTAGCTATAATTAGAAGGCAGTTCTATATCGTATAAGCAGTCCCTATTAACGTCGGGGATATAAAACTAACGTTCTATACTCGGTAGTACCTATAGAGGATTAAAGTTCTACGACCGAGGTAGATCTAGCCCTTCTACTATAGTAAACTCGACCTTTTCCTCTCTAATTTTATCCTCGTACGAATCGGTCTCCTCCGCCGGTACCCGAGGGTTATATGCCTCGAATTCGGCCCCTTCCTCTTCCTCCGACTCGAGCCCTTTATTAGGTAACGACTTATTCGACACTCGATAGAAAGCAGTATACAACGATATCATTTATATAAAAGAGCATAGATTCACGTACTAGAATAGTATATAAAGGGGTCTATCTAATAGCCAAGAAGCGGAAGGTCTGTATACTAGCTTGCCGCACCCCTAAGCCACCCGAAACCTTTAAATTGGGGACGAAATTTGCCAACTACAAAGGGACAACAATCCAATCATTCGAGGAGGCAAACGCATAATGGTGAGTGCTCCCACCTACCTGCACCCTCATGAATGCCACCCAGTGATTTGGACGAGGCAAGAAAGACGACACCATGCCGATGCTCACTTGGCTACCTCCACCTTTGGACAAGATGGACCTGAATCCGAGATTAGAAACGCCTCCAACTCCCCTGCCGCCGATCACTGCTATAGACAGAATGGAGCAGAGGCCAATGCGTCCTGAACAACCCGAGAAGCCAAGCGAGATGCATTCTGCTCCTAATACCCCCACACCAGCAGCAACATCATGGTATGAGAAGATGGAGCAGAAAGCAAAGCTGGGCAGGAATGTAACATCGGCACCACTCGTCGGCGCCAGAGGTGGACTAGACCTTCAACGACCGGACAGACCCGATCGATCACCGCCTTGTCTACCACCTATCTTGCTGCCAGGAAACGACGACGTCACAGCCATACCAGAAATGCCAACGAGCCCACCACCTAACGCGCCCGCGATTAATGCTGTGAATGTCAGTCCTAAAACAAAGCCAGAGACCAAGACGCCTCCTGGGGAATCCCAAGCCAGATTCTCGCTCTTCCCGACTTCTACTGAATACCGTAGAGGATCCAACGCACAGCCGAACGGGCATGGACCGGAAGGTCGACGAGAGTCCAATGCATCGACAAAAAAGGCTCAGAAAGCCAACACAACTTCCATGCCCCCAGGCAGCATTTTCGACAAATTGGTTGCAGACATCAATCCTGCAAGACCACACAGCCCATTGCCTTCGTCCGCTCTCAGCAGCACTTCTAGTGCGCACAGCAGTCTACATGACAAGATTGTCACAGTTGACACAACTACCCAGATGTTAACTCCAGCACTCATCGAGATACCGAGCAAGACTGTGGATCGACCTCGCACCAGTCGCGAGAGTCACAGCAGTAATGGCAGTCGCGAGAGCCGAGAGAAGGATCGAGACGCTGAACACATACCACTCCCCGCTCGTCCTGCAGTGACTCGCATCGATTCGAAAGACATGCTGAATACACAAAGCCTTCTCGATACTCAAAATCCGACACCACCTCCTGACAAGCCTCTACCAAAAATTCCTGGACCCATGAAGGGGACCCAGCTTCGCGCACGACTACCAACCCATCCACATACGGCACGACCAGCAGCTTCATCACCATCGCCAATGCCGTTCTATCGATCGGCAGCGTTGAGCGATGTCAAGATCATTGGCGTGCAAGAGCATATCGCCATCCCGCATCTCCAGACCAGATTCCCTGCCAGCGATGCATCAATCAAAGAAGCCAAGGAACAGCAATCCCACATCGAATCACTCTTTCCATACACAAAGTCCCGCCTTGCAGATGTCTCCGATCAGCGGATAAAGGACATGGATGACAATGGCATAGCTTTCCAAATCGTCTCTCGATCAGCTCTGGTCAATCCCCTGTCCATGGACGCCGGTGCAGGGACAGCTCTGACAAGACAACTCAACGACGAACTGAAATGGGCCGTCGACGAAAACCCCAAACGTTTCGCAGCTCTCGCTGAACTACCCTTCCAAAGCCCCGAGCTGGCAGTCAGAGAACTGCGAAGATGCGTCCTCCGCCTAGGCTTCGTAGGCGTCATGCTGCACGGCACCGTAGGCGGAAAATTCCTCGACGACCCCATCTTCGACGAAATCCTTTCCACTTTCGAAGAGCTCGACGTCCCTCTCTTCCTCCACCCCGGCACACCGCCCAAAACCGTCTCAGACGCTTATTACTCCTTCCCAAACAAGCCCGACACTTTGTCCGCCATGCTCGCCGGCCCCGGTTTCGGGTGGCACAACGAAGTCTCAATCCATGTCCTGCGCCTCGCAATCTCAGGAACTCTCGACCGCCACCCAAAACTCAAACTCATCATCGGCCACCAAGGCGAAATGCTTCCCATGATGCTCCAACGTTTCGATATCATGTTCAATCCCACATTATTCGGGCTGGAACGCCCGGTTTCACACATGTTACGATCACAAGTCTGGATTTCCATTTCGGGCTGTTTTTCGCTGCCGGTGACGTTGCTTACGATTCAGACTTGGGGGGTGGAGAAATTGTTGTTTTCTAATGCTTATCCTTTGGTCGAGGCGGAGAGGGTGCCCGAGTTTGCGAATCGTTTGGCTGATCTTGTTGCGCCTGCGGATTTGAAGAGGATTTTGCAGACGAATGCGGAGGGGCTGTTTAAGTTTAAGGCGGATGAGTGTGGGAGGACGAGGTCGAATCGGAAGTGGACTATGATTTTGTGAATGATGATGATGATGAAGATGGAAAGAAAGAAAGAAAGGTGGGTGGGTTTTTTGTTTTTGGGGATTTTGAGATGCGATGGGATGGGACGGGATGGGATTATGGATGGTTACGGCCGATGGATGTTGAATTTTCTATCTATATCTACTTCATGTGTATTATATCAGTTACCATGTAGTTCTACCTCATCATACCAAATTATCCACAACGACGAAATCACCTTTACGTGCATGCTAACAAGAGACTTCCGCATCTCATTATATAAATAGCCCACCTACCTGGGAGATAGTTCTACAGATTGCAGATCATGCCACGCACAGCCAAACAGTCCAGTCCCTTGTCCCCAGTCGAGTCTCGACCCAGCAGTCGATTGTTCAGGAAATTTAACCAACCACACTTCTCATTTCCAGCAGCGTAGTGGGATTTTTCAATACCAGGTGGCCGGTGAAGACTTAAAAAGCCCCTAAGTTGTTAATAATAGATAAGGTCGGGCGGGCTAGTATTCGGAACAATGTTATGCTACGTAGGCAGGGAGAAGAAATTCTAGGTTCGTATCCTAATACTACTTACTCTATTAGGGGGATAGGATAAGCTATTACTAGTAGCGCGTAATCGATTAGTAGCTAGTTAAGAATAAATTAAGAAGTGTTTAGCTCTTAGTACGAATCCTAGTAGTAGGTATTAGGGGGGTTTTTTTTAAACAATTATACTAAAGACTTTTAATAGATGTTATTATTGTCTACTTAGAGTACTTTAGATATTTAGCTAGAGGTTTCTAAATTATATTAGTATATTCGATTTTTTTTTAAATTTGTCGATTTAGTACTATATTTAAATAAAATCTTTAAAGATTTTTTTTATATAAATTGTTTATTTCTATTAATACTATATATATAGATAGTTATATAATACCTAGGAAAATAGTAGCGAACAATTAGAGACGAAGGGAAGATAGTTAAGAAGGAAGGGAGGACGAATAGAAAGCACTATATACTAGGGCAGAGGAGGTGCTAAAGGCGGAAGATAGAAGAACCCCTAAGAGGGCATATAGGATAATAATCTTAGAACTCCTTAGAGGACTAAAAGCAATCTATAACTAGGCAAGCTACGTAATTATAAAGGTAGCTAATACAGTCGTAGCAAAGATTACGAAGAAACAATAGGAGATAAGCCTAAACTACCGCACCTAGGTAGTAGTAGCTAGTTAGGAGGCGCTAAAACCCCCGAGGACAGTAGTTAGAGTCTATATTACGGACCTATAGGAGCAAAAGGAAATCTAAGGACTTATAGGGAAAGAGATTGTAGAAAGAATTATAGTTAAAGAGGTAATTAGGGCTAGGAACGAAGGTAAAGGGGTAATCAAGCTGTTTATAGTACAAGAGTAGGACAAAAAGAAGCTAGAAATACAAAAAGAATAGACAACTAAGATAGGGAAAACAGTAAAGGTCTCCTAATAGCAATTTATAATTATAGCCTATAGCATAATAAGAAGCTTTAAGGAAGAATAGGATATTAAGAGCCTATAGAGACAAAACTAAGCTATATACCTAGGCCTAAAGATTACAAAAGTAGTATAGATTAAAAGGAAAATCGAAGAGACTAAGAAGTAGTCTTCCCTAATCGTCTAGGTAGGGAGTATAGAGTAAGCTAATATAGTGCTAGACTAGGGGTTGTTCTAGGACTTTAAAAGATTAGAAACAGAGATATATAGAAGCAACTATAGGATAATATAGTGCTTCAAATGTCAATACTATAGACACTTAGCAGCTAAATATATAAAGACAACTAATACCTGCTCCTATTATATAGGGGATTACTAGGTTAAAGAATGCAAAGCATATAAGGGAGAAGCAAGATATATATACTACACTAAAAGACACCCCTCTTAGGCGAAGGAATACCTAGTAAGAATATAGGCAGCTAGGAAGGCAAAGGAAGCTAGAATCAATATACTAAAAAGATATACAACAAGCTAGGGCAGCTAGGTATAGAAGCAACCTAGCTAAGTACTATAAAAGAGGTCTAGACAAGATAATAGGTTTATATTTAGGGCCTTACTAGCATAAGAGAGTTACTAGCAACTAGGGAGACTAAGATACCTTAATATTGTAGGAAAGGAAGCAGGGCAGACAAAGCTTAGTCAAATATTAGTCTAAAGTAAGGGAAGACTAAAGGAAAACTTATAGGGAAATAATATAGATAAAACCTAATAAACATTGCAACATTACTAAACATTATATAGTACAATGTTAATAAGAGTAAAGACAAGGTACAGAGGAGCTTCCTTTAAGCACTAAACCTAAAAGAATATTACATTATTGCAATCTAAGAGCCCTAGCTTAACCTATATATAAAGAGACTAGCAACAGTTAAAGACCTAAGATACTACCTAATTATCTACAACTAGGGAGCCCTAAGGATATATATCTATATTAGTAAGGAGATAGATATAGAAACCTAGTAGGCTATACTATAGGAGGATAGGGACCTAACATTAGTTTAAGTAGAGACATCCTAAGGTACACTCTAAGTCCACTATATATACAACCTACTACTAGACTCAAGAAGCAGTACCTAACTAAAAACCCTAGAAAGACTACCTAGAGTTATCTAGGGGAACACCTACTAAATCCTACTTAGGGATTTCAACCTCTACTACCCCCTCTAGGGCTTAGACTTTACCCTAGCTTACCACTTCCTAGTAGGAAGACTAATTAATATATTAGAGAGGGAAGGAATGGAAATTGTTACCCTAAAGGGACTAATTACTTAGGAGGCAAGAGGAAGCAGTAGCACACTAAACCTATACTTTATATTACATTAAATTAGGAACAGGATTATAAGATATAGGGTTAACTAGGAACTAGAAGAATTATTAGACTACTTCCCGGTATAGATTAAGCTAAATGTCTAAGCTAATTAGGAAAGGGAACTAGAGGATAAGCTTAACTAGAAAGGTACCTAATAGGGCAGGATTAGGGAGGAACTAGAAAGGGACCTAAAACTAGAGGAACTCTTAATAAAGCACCTACTAAGGCTAGAAGACATTAATAAGGTAGTAGAAGAACTAATAGGAATCCTAAAATAGGTAGCTAGAAAGCATACCCTAGCAAAGAAACATTTACTATACTAGCAACTATACTAGACTAGTAAGTGTATAAGGAAGGTTAAAGCAGTAAGGAAGGCTAAGAGGTAGTAGATATAAACCTATACCTAGGAAGCATAGGACAACTATAATAAAGCCTACTAGGAAAAGAAGATCTAGATTAAGAAAGATAAGATATAAGAATAGAGATCTATAATAGGAATAATTATAAAGAAACTAGAGGAGATATAGAGGATAGCTAAATAGGCAAAGAGACCTAAATAGGATAAGGATATACTACTATAATTCCCGGACATTATAGACTAATAAGGACAAATACAGACTACAATAGAAGGGAAAGTAAGAGCCCTAGGCTAATACTTCTTCTATAGAAAAGTATAAGTAGACCTATTAGATATAAAGGAGAAAGAACAAGAGACTCTACTACTAGGTATACTAAGAGATACCTAGGTTAAACCCGAAACTATTAAAAGGATCCTAAAGAAAATTCTAGGCAATAAGGTACTAGGAGAAGACAAGATCTACAACAAACTTCTAAAAGCATATAGGAAGGGGCTAGCCCTAGCACTAGCTAATATCTTTTTATAAAGCCTAGTACTAGGACACTACCTAAGACTATTTAGGAAGTCCCTAACAGTAGTGCTAAGGAAGCCCTAGAAGGAAGACTATATATAGCTCAAGGCCTATAGACTAATAGCCCTACTTAATATAATAGGCAAGGTACTAGAAAAAATTGTCGCTAAAAGGCTAACAACCTTTGCCGAGGAAAGGAATATCCTTCCTAAAGGCTAGATAGGAGGAAGAAAGAAGAGGTTAATACTAATAGCTATAGAACTAATTACAGAACAGATTAAGTATATCTAGCACTATAGTTAAAACTAGGTAGCAACCCTCCTCTCCCTTAACATCTTAGGAGCCTTTAACAACGTCTCCTATAAAAGACTCCTATATATACTTAAACAGAAAGCTATACTAAACTAGATAGTCTAATTTATCTAGTCCTTCCTATAGGAAAGATTAATATAGCTTATTCTAGGTAAATTCAAATTAGATCTAATACTAACTAGAAAGGGAATCCCCTAAGGATCAATACTCTCCCTAATCCTCTTCCTTATCTTTATAGTAGACCTACTCCTACTCCTAGAATTAAAAAACATATTAGCATTAGGGTTCGTAGATAATATAAACATCCTAGCCTAGTCTAAGACAATAGAAACCAACTATAAGATCCAGAAGAGAAGTACTAGGAGT
>NW_006921536.1:664872-682842 GCF_000340215.1 Pseudocercospora fijiensis CIRAD86
TAAGGCTAAATCAACCTATAATATAAAGCAATCAATTACTATCTAAGGCTTTGAAACCTAACTATTAGCAGAGCTTAGGGTACTAGGGATCTAGCTAGATCTAAAACTGAATTAGGGACTATAAGTAAAGAAGGCAAAGTAGAGGGCAGATACTAATATATAATCTATTAATAGGCTTATAGCCTCTATATAGGGGGCTATATTTGAGAAAGCTAAAGTTATATATAAAGCAATTGTCAAGCTAGCAATGCTATATAGAGTATAGATATAGACAGCCTAGGAGAAAACACTAAAGAGGATTAAGCAACTAGTTAGTAGGTCCTAAACCTAAAGCCTAAAGAAAATCCTAGGAGTATACAAAACTATACTAATAAGGGTAGTAGAAATAGAATTAGGGATCCTACTAGTTAAACAATACTTTAAGGGACTAAGACACTAATATATAGCAAAGACAATAGAATACCTAGCCTAACAGACTATCTAAAAGGCACTAGATAAGATAAAAGCCTAGTATATTAGGACTAGGAGGCGAGATAGACTATAAATAACTCCCTAGAAGGTTAAAGACCTAAAGCAATATAGAGTCTTAATAAGAGAAATACTAGAGAAAGAGCTTCAGGGACTAAATATAAGGCTAAAGGAAGACAAGCTAAAGGGAGAGAAACAAAGCCTAGTAGAATCAATTGCTAAATACCTATAGGAGTAGGAATAGAATAAAACACAAGTTAGACTAGGAACCCTAAAGGCACTAATTAAATTTGGTTAATACAACTACTAGCTCTATAAGGACCTAAATAGGGCCGAGGCAAGCCTAGCTATCTAAATCAGATCTAAACACATTAGACTCAGATCTTACCTATTTAGAAGAAACGTCCTAGGAATTGAAAGTAGGGCTTACTAATATAGCTACCAATCTTAGAACCCTAAGCATATACTGCTAGTCTGCCCTTAATAGTTAGAAGGCAGAAGTAATTAGAGACTAAAAGTAATAGAAAGGGAATACGACAAGCTAATCTAGAGCAAAGAAGACCTAAAGAGGATAGTAAAGTAGATTATTAAATAGGGATTTATATAACAATTCGTACTAGTAAGGGAAACTAAGGAGTAGATAAGAAGGAGGGAAGAAGAGGGGGAAAGAAGGGCAGGGTAGCAGGCAAGGTAGTTAGAGGGTAACAACTATAACACTAGTATACCCTAGAGGAAGGAAAACAAGGAAACGAGGAAGATCAACACTTATAAATAGGATAGGAGGGAGGTTTTTACTAACTAAGTTGGTTTCCTATCTAAAACAATATATAGAAACAGACCTACATAGGCCGAAAGGCACTACAACAGGCAAATGAAATATCTATCTATCTATATATATAGATATATAAAGATTTTCGTAATTTAAAAGATTTAATAGTATAGATTTATAAGTAATTAGGCTGTTTAATTATTTTAATACTTCTAGTATTTTATTATCGAATTAATATAGTAGTAGTATAGTTAGAATTAAATCCTTTAATATAACTAAAACTAAATCCTTATACTAACTAAAAATTCAAAAAGGCAACTACTTAAACAATTCTAAACTTAGTAGAGAAAAGTAGCTTAAAAAAGCTGTTTTTTTAATTAGGATTAAATCTAGCTAATAGTTATTATCTGTAAGAAGGGTATATTAGCAGGTAGATAGGGTAGTCGTAGGTATAGGTAGTATTCGATAGAGAACTAGGAGGAGAAGGAGGAAGGCAGGCTAGTTAGCCTAACGCTAAGCGCTAAGCCCTACCTAAGGCACTAAGACCCTAGCTTTACTCGAGCTAGTTATATACCAATTACGTATAGCCTCTAATATACGCTTCCCTTCTAAAGGCCGCGCCCTCGTAGCCTTTCTATATTCTAACCTCGACCTCCGTTGCTACTAACTTAGCAAGCCTAATAAGCTGCTTAGCCGCGCTAAATTGAACACTCAACTACCTAATTATGTAACTATGTTAAACCTTACCTTCTAATATAATATCTAACTCTAACTGCGCTATCTCTATATACAATGAACTATAAAGTAATATATATCTATAAGAATTAAGGGCCTTCGACTAATTACAATACGAGCGCGTCTTCCCTACTATAATAGGTAGACGTACGAGGTATTATAGCACTACCTCTGTTCTAAGTGATATCGTATCGAGTTCTTTGCGTCTACTCTTAAAAGACCTAGCAATGTCCGCTTCCGAGGGTTTGTCCGTTCCGAGGGTTGTTCTTATTATTACGAGGGCTATTATTTACTATCGTAGTTTTACTAGCCCTAATTAGTTAGGTTTGGCAGCCTTTAAGTGTTAACTAATTATATCTTTTCAAAAAACTCAGTTCTTCTAGTTTCTATAGGTAAAGGCTATTATAAGTGTAGTAGTAGAGGTTCGCCTCGCTTAAAGGATTAGATAGATCGAGGAGTAACCTATTATCCGCAAGATCGACCCCGGCTAGCTTAGCTCTATAGTTTTGCCCTTAGTTAGTTAGTCTATTAAGCTACTCAATCCTTTTAAGCCTTAATATTTTAACTTAGCCTTAAAGTTTTAATTAAAGTTTTGATTAAAGGTACCTTAGGCTCGTAGTGTAGGTAAGGTTGTATCTATAGGCGTAGCGACAATAGTAAGTAATATTAATAATAGCGGCGCTAGTCGTCTTAGCGCTAACTTTACCTTCTTCTAATTTCCTTCTTTAACTAATAACAACTCGGCAACACCGTTACTAATATAGCTATGTCCTTCCTTTCTTAACTAGTAATACACCCCGCAATACTGTTACTAATATAGCCGCGCCGGCCGCGCCGTCCTCGCCGATTGCCTAGGCCTCAAGGCCTCGATAGAATAAAGGAACAAAAGGGGGACCTAAATACTAGGAGAAGGGCCTTATAGGGCGCGTTAGTAGAGAGGTAGTTTCCTAAAAGAGTAGCGAATAGTTGACGCGTTATAGCGCGCTTGTTAACACTCGGTACGCGTTTACTATAGTAGTATAGTCTTATTATCCTAGTTTGCCGGCCTCTAATTAGTTAGCTAATAGCACCCCGGGGGTAGCATTGTCCTAGGCCTTAATAGTAACATTATAAGCTTTTAGCCTTCTTCTTGTTCTTTACGCTAGTCTAATACTTATCTAACAACTCGGTTATGTCCTTAAAGGAACCTTTAGCTTCCTACGAGTCCTATTTAGGTAAATAGCCTTGCTACCTTAGGAGGTATTCCTTCTTGCCTTTCCTAGTCCGGTACTATAGGATACGTTCTATAGACTACAGTTCTTTACTATTAGCTAAGACTTCTTCTAACTTAGTAGGCGCTTTATCGCCTTCGCGCTAATAGTATAGCTTAAGGAGGGATATATAGAAGGTATTATAGATAGTGTAATAGGGTAGAAGCTATAACTAGTAGGCCTATATACCCTTCGGTTCTCGGATACGGAATAGGCTAATGTATCTTAGTGCGAGCTTAGGCCTTGTTTTACTATTAGGCGATAGGTGTTTGCGGATACGGAGGTTCTTAGTACTAAGCATAACTATATCGCCTTATTTAAAGGTTATTAGTGTATAACGCTTATCGTAGTAGGCCTTTTAGTATTCTTAAGCCTTTGTTAACTTCTTAGCTATCTTAGTATAGATTTCTCGCATCTTCTAGACACGTTCTATTGCCGCTAGTATCTCTAGTACTTAACGCGCTTCCCTTTCCTTGCGCTCGGCCTCGAGCGAGGTAAATAGATCTTATAGCAACGCGGCGTTTTAACCTATTATAGCTATGTATAGTGAAACCTTAGTTAATAAGTGTACACTATTGTTGTATACGAATTCTATAGGTTATAGGAGATTAATCCAATCCTTAGGGTTCTCGTTAATATAACTACGTAGGTACTGCTATAGGGTAGCATTCTGTCTCTCTATTTAACCGTTAGTCTATAGATAGAAGGCTGTTAATAGCCGATGCTTTAGTCTTAGCTATAGGCATATTTCGCTCTAATAGTGCGATATAAATATCGAGCCCCTATCGGAGACTATCCCCTTAGGGGTTCCCTAATAGGTATAGAAGATGTTAGTCTATAGCGCCTCTACTATATTAATAGTAGTCTAATCCTTACGCGCCGGGATATATCGAGCGCCTTTAGTAAATCGATCTACTACAATAAGGATAGTATTATACATGTCCTTGCTGCCTCTATATTTAGCGGGCGGAAGGCCTATAATAAAGTCTATTATAAGCTCTACAAATAGCTTATAAGGGATTGGTAAGGAGGACAACTCGCTAAAAGGCTAATGCTTTAGTGCCTTAATACGTTAGTATACGGTATACGTATTAACGCATTCCTTTACATCCCGCTTACTATTTAGCTAGTAGTATATACGCGATAGTAGCTCGTACGACCTCTGTATACTATAGTAACCGGCAAGCTTACTATTATAGTGTCGCTTAAGAAGTTCTTATCGGATCGAATATTTAGCGGGGATATAGTATCTGCCCTTGAACTTTAAATAACCTTTGTTATCGACCGACTAGTTACTCTTACTAGATCGAGTCGTTCGCCTACTTACAAGCTTGTCGATACGTTTAGTAGCAAAGGCGTCCCTCTACTAAGCACGTAACAGCTTATCTATAAACGATTAACTATCCCTATTTGCAAGGTTATTTAATAGTACCCTCGCTATTAAACGAGGTACGTATTATATACATCTAATAGTACTAGTAGCCGGATTAACTATAGTAGTACTATCGCTATTACTATATATTACGATGTCGACTAGGGAGTTATTATAACTTCTCCTATCTATGTCCTTAGCCCTTGCCTTAATACGCACTATTAATATAGTAAGAGCATTAATATACTTTAAGCCGTCGCGGAGTCCGGTAAGCCGCTTATCCTACGCTTGCTTATTAATAATACGGGCTATAGCAATCTTATACTATAGGGTTGGAAACAATAAATTAATGGATTGCTAAGTCCCGCTATCGTAATTAGGTCGCCTCGATAGGCTATTAGTAGGGTTGCTTACGCCTAGCCGATATAATATATTAAAATCAAACCTAGCGAGGTAGACGGCCTATCTAGCCTATCGACCTATAACCCTAGTAACCTTCGTAATTCTACGGAGGTTGTTATAGTCTATATAGACCTAAATAGTATGCTATACACTATCGAGATAGTAGCGCTAGTGCTTAAAGGCTTCTACGATTGCTAAGAGTTCTTGTTCGCAGGTCTCGTAGCGACGCTTAGTATCGATTATCTTCCTTAAGAAGAAGGCAATCGGGTACTAGTAATAGTTATTATCTAATTGCTATAACATAATAGCCGATATAGCGAACTATAAAGCGTTAGTCTTAATACGGATTAGTTTGCTTAGTACGAAGTAGTGTAATAAGGGGACTTTAGTAAAGCGCTTCTTTAAACCGTTAAAAGCGGCTTATGCTCTATTAGTCTATTTGAACTCTCTAGATAGATTGGCCTTAGTTTTAGTAAGCTTAGTTAGGGGCATTATATGCCGTAAATAGCTCTTAATAAAGCGACGATAGAAATTAGCGAAGCCGAGGAACGATTAAAGCTCCTTAATACTAGTAGGTATTAGCTACTTAGTAATAGTCTTAATCCGGTTAGGATTAGCCTTAACACCCTCGGTAGACACGAGGAAACTAAGAAAGGACACCTCTTTAGTAGTAAAGGTATATTTAGAAGGCTTGTAATACAGTCTATATACCCTTAAACGATCGAGTACCTTACGGACTATAGCCTAGTACTCCGTAATGTTAGGTAAGTGTATATAGACTAGGATATCGTCTAAGTAAACTACACAGAGGTAGTCTAATAGGCCTAATAGGGCCCGATTAATATAGGACTAGAATGTCGTAGGGGCGTTAGCTAAGCCGAATAGTATAACTAAGTACTCGAAATAGCTATAGCGAGTACGAAAGGCTATCTTCTATTTATCGCCCTTACGAATACGGATGCGGTAATAGGCGTCCTTAATATCTAATATAGTATAGTAATAGGCGCTAGAAAGGCGATCGAGGGTTTTATTAATAAGCGGAAGTGGATAGCGGTCTTTAATAGTAATAGCGTTAAGCCTACGATAGTCGACATATAGGCGTAGGCTACTATCCTTCTTTAGTACGAATAGGATAGGTATACTAGTAGGGCTGTTACTATACCGTATCCGGCTATTAGCTAGGTTTTCTTCTAAGTACTTACGTAAGACAGTAAGCTCTCGTTTACTAAGGTTGTAGAGGGGCCTAAAAGGGACCTCTTTACCCTCTATAATGTTAATCTTATAATCCGTCTCTTTAAATATAGGCAATGTCGATGCTAGGTAGTGTTTAAACACCTCGATATAGGTCTCCCTAATAGTCTAGGGTATGCGAGCGAGCTAGTTAGGGTCTATGCTATTAGGAGGCATAGGTTTATCGTTATTACTACCGAGTAGGTCGGCAGTCGGATTAGCTAGAGTTAGGTTGCTAATAAATAGGACCCTAATATCGTTAGGGCACTCGCTAACGTCGATATATTTAATATCCTCTTTCCTAGCGATTCTAAATCGCTACTTCTAGATGCCTAAGTCTATAACTATAGCGTAGTATTTAAGAACAGGGTTGCTAATAACAATATCGGATAGGAGACTATCTATGTCTACTACGTAGGTAGTAAAGTTTAGTAGGCGCTTATTGCCGAGGTCGTCCTTTAGGGCTATATAAACATAGTAGGCCCTATAGGTTAAGTACCGAGCGTTATTAAACTAAGTAAGGGTTAGTAGGTTAGTCCTAGGCAATTGTCGAAGGTCTAATTGCTTAGCTAGGCGATAGTTGATAAGGGTACTAACTCTATTTCCTAGGTCTAGCGTAACCTAGGTTTTATAATTGTTCCTATATATATCCCCTACGAGATAGGTACGTATAATAGCTAGTACAATATCGATAGTCTTACGCCGCACAAGGCTAACAGTTAGTGCGGCGCTTATTCTTTTTTCGACTAATTAGAAGGTTAGCCTATAGAGGTAGCGTTAGCTACTAAAAGGGTTTTTCGGTACTTAGTAGTAGTACGGTCGACTCGGGCCTAATCCCTAGGTTTATCGCATTAGCCTAGTAGATAGCTAGTGCTGTTATAGTTGAAGCATTTCAATCCGGTTAGGAGGTTACTATAGCTGTTATTGTTAGTAGAGCGGTTAGTACTATAGGGATACGAGCCCCTTCTACGACCCCTATCGTAGCCTCCTCTATATAGCCGTCGGCTACGGCCCCTTCTACGGTTATTGTTATTACTACCTCTATTATTAGCATTAGTATTATTCTAATACGAACCTTGATTGTTGCCCCCTCGGCTACGATAGGTAGATAGTCGTATCTTAGATTCTAACCGTTGCTATAGCTATACTATACGCTCTACAGTTTCTACTTTAATTATAAATTAAATTCCTATAAGATTAGCCTATTCGAATACACGGCGGCGGTCTAATTCAAGGACAAGCTCCTACCTTAATTTAGGGCGTATTTCGGAGATCTATATAGAATCGGTTTTAGCCGGAAGGTTATCTTCGAGGGTCTTTAAATAGGCTTTAAATAAGCGAGCCGATTGATTAGTCTTTTGTTTAGCTCGAAGGTACTAGTCCTAAGCGTATTGTTACCTTAGTATAGGGTTCCTAAGGGTATCTAGTATAATAGTCTTATAGGTTTTCTACTAAATAGTAGTCTAGTTACTAAGGGAGTCGAAGTGATTATCCTAAGTGCGTTTTAGGTCGCTATTAATATACTATATAGCGTATACGACTAAGGAATAGTTATCTAGTAGCGCTCTTAGTGCGTTGCGCTAGTTAAGCTTATAGTCGCGAATATAGTCGTTGTATTACTTCCGACTAGAGCTATCGAATATAGTACAATCCTTAAGTTTAGCATCCTTCTTTTGTATAGAGGGTACTACTACTAGTCCTAGCTTAGTAGTAGTTGTTAGGGCTTCCTATAAGCGTCGAATCTCGAGGAGATTATCCCTTAGCTATTGTTCTTATCGTAAGGCAGTAAGCCTGTTCTAAGTAGCTTCTTAAAGTCTCGCTACTAGCTAAGGGCTAAAGGCTAGCTAGCTATATCGTCGATTGACAATGTTGTTAAGAATGTCGTTAATAGGCAATTCTAGATTATTACCTAGAATTATAGGTTCTTCTTTAGTAGGCTCTCCGATAGGCTCTTTAGTAGGAGGCACTTTAGTGTTACGGTTACTCGCGACAGATCGTTAGGTAACTTCCTATTACGTATAAGCCGAGGCTTCTTTAGAGAGGCTAATATAAGCGGGAGGCAGAGACAGAATAATTAGTATAAAGGTAATTCTAATTAGTAAGTAGGTAATATAAGTTAAACGCTTCGAGCTATAAGGGCATTCCGGCGTTCCTAAATATAAAGGAGATATCTTGTCTATAGTCGTAAGCGACGTAAGCGACGCTATCGCTCTCGACCGCTCCTATCGCTCCTAGTAAGATAGAGCGACAGCTTAGCCTACTAGTCTTAGCATCGCTCTAAGATTATATAAGGACTCTAACTAATTAGATCCGTAATACTATCCCCCTTCTTAAGTAGAATAGTCCCTTATTCCGGAACTTTCTAATTCTAACTTCTTTGTTATACTAAAGTTATCGAAGGACTTGTCTTCTCGCTAGCGTAAGGAAAATATCGTAAATAATATCCTCGCCGACTGCCTCGAAATACCGATCCGCTACTTTTATTACGAATAGGCCGGTAAATCCTACAAAGTCGATCTTCGTTCCGGTCGCTGCTCCGAATACGCCCTATACGGCTAGTCCTATAATATACAAGTTACTTATATAGAGTATAAAAAAATCCGGAAGGCGCGCCTAAAGATAGCTAAAGATCTCGAAGCGGCTAAAAAGGAGGAGGACCTCCTTACGCGGAAGCTTTTCGAGTATCGCGTAAAGGTCCGTCGCTTACGTAAGTCGCTACGTATAAAGGAAGATCGGGAAGTATAAGCTCTTAAGGTAGAGGAAGCCTCTATTTAATAGGCGGAGGAGCTCGAAAGAGAGCTAAGCTCTTCGCCTATAGAGCCGATATTATTCTCGTTACCTACTAACGAGCCGTTTCCCCTAGATAGCCGATTATAGATATCGCCTTATAACTAGAGTCGTCTAGATAGGATATCCTAGCCTGTCTCTAAAATCCCTAGTAGGAGTGCCGAGAGTCTAGTGTCCTAAAGGTATATATTTTTAATATTTCCTATCTATTTTATCTTCTAGCTAGTTAGTCTAGTAGTATAATTCTTAGCTATAAAAGACATAGTTGCTAGGTATGCTATTAGAGTCCCCGCTCCTCGAGCTATACTACCCTAGGTCGTTAAGAACTCTAAGGCGCTATAATCGATAGGGTCTAAGAGGTCGTAGGTTCAATTCCTATACTAGTTATTTCTTTTTTGTCTAGTTTTGATATTTTTTAATTATCTACTAACAGTTCTATAGGTTTTCTTTTAGTTCCTAAGTGTTTTTTAAATGTAGGTATCCTTTCTATTTAACAAGGTATTTCTAACCTTACTAATCTAGAATCTTCTCGACTTTAAACTTATTTTCTTCCTTAGGTTAGAAGTGAAATGTTTCTTAATACGGTGTTTCGGCGTCTGTAGGTTCTAGTATAGAGATATAGAATACTAGGTAGATTTTCGCATCGTCCGGTAGTTTAAGTCGGTAATTAACTAGTCCTTTAGGCTTATTAATTAAAAATAGCCCGACTTTAACGTAGTCTAGTTTCTTAGTCGATCTCCGGGTTTTTAGATTCTTTATTAGGAGGTAGACCTTATCCCCCTTTTTTAGCTAAGGTACTATTTTTCGTTTAGCATTATATAGTCCCGTAATCTTTTCTTGAGACTCGGCAATTGCCCTTTACAATTGTTTATATACCTGCTTTAAGTCTTCTAAAGCGACTATCGCTTTATCCGCGTATAGATACTATAAATACTATTCTCCGAATAGCTACGGATGTTTCCTAAAATTAGCGAAGAATAGTATCTCTTTCGTAGTCTTAGATTGTTAGTTGTTTAGTACAAGTTATGCTATAGGCAATAGCGATGCCTAATTGTTTTATACGTAATTAACGTAGTGCCGTAAGTATACCTCTAAGGCCTAATTCTTAACTTCCGTTTAGCCGTCTGTCTATAGATAGTATGCCGTTAATAGCTTGTGTAAGAAGGGTATATTAGCAGGTAGATAGGGTAGTAGTAGGTATAGGTAGTATTCGATAAGGAGCTAGGAGGAGAGGGAGGAAGGCAGGCAAGTTAGCCTATTGCTAAGCGCTAAGCCCTGCCTAAGGCACTAAGACCCTAGCTTCACTTAGCCTAGTTATATGCTAATTACGTATAGCCTCTTTAGCCCTAATATACGCTTCCCTTCTAAAGGCCGCGCCCTCGTAGCCTATCTATATTCTACGACCTCTATTGCCGCTAACTTAGCAAGTCTAATAAGCTACTTAGCCCGCGCTAAATTGAATACTTAACTATCTAATTATATAACTATATTAAACCTCACCTCTAATACAGCACAATGTCTAACTCTAACTGCGCTATCCCTATATATAATAAACTATAAAGTGATATATATTTACAAGAATTGAGGGCCTTCGACTAATTATAATACGAGCGCGTCTTCCCTGCTGCAATAGGTAGACGTACGAGGTATTGCAGCCCTGCCTCCGCTCTAAGTAATGTCGTACCGAGTTCTTTGCGTCTACTCTTAAAAGACCTAGCAATGTCCGCTTCCGAGGGTTTGTCCGCTTCCGAGGGTTATTATTCTTATTGTTCGTGGTTTCGCTAGCCCTAATTAGCTAGATTTAGTAGCCTTCAAGTGTTAATCTTATCTTATCTTTTCAAAAAATATAGCTCGTCTAGTTTCTATAGGTAAAGGCTATTATAAGTATAGTAGTAGAGGTTCGCCTCGCTTAAAGGGTCGGAAAGATCGAGGAGTAACCTATTGTCCGCAAGATCGACCCCGGCTAGCTTAGCTCTATAGTTTTGCCCTTAGTTAGTCTATTAGTCGCTTAATCTTTTAGGTAGCTTAAAGTTTTGACTTAGCCTTAAAGTTTTAATTAAACCTTTAATAGGCTTAAAGCTTTTAATCAAAGTTTTAATTAAAGGTGCCTTAGGCTCGTAGTGTAGGTAAGGTTGTCTTTATAAGTGTAGTAGCAATAGTAGGTAATGTTTGACAATAGCGGCGCTAGTCGTCTTAGCGCTAACTTTACCTTCTTCTAATTTCCTTCTTTAACTAACAATAACTAGGCAACACCGTTACTAACATAGCTATATCCTTCCTTTCTTAACTAGTAACATACCCCGCAATACTGTTACTAATATAGCCGCGCCGGCCGCGCCGATTGCCTAGGCCTCGAGGCCTTAATAGAATAAAGGATTAAGAGGGGGACCTAAATACTAGGAGAAGGGCCTTATAGGGCGCATTAGTAAAGAGGTAGAGTCCTTAAAAGAGTAGGCAATTGGTTAACGCGTCGTAGCGCGCCTAGTATAGTCTTATTGTCCTTTGTTGCTAACAATTGCTTGTCTCTAATTAGTTAGCTAATAGCACCCCGGGGGTAGTATTATTCCTAGGCGACATTATAGGCCCTTAGCCTTCTTCTTGTTCTTTATACTAGTCTAATACTTATCTAACAACTCAGTTATATCCTTAAAGGAACCTTTAGCTTCCTATAAGTCCTATTTAGGCGAATAGCCTTACTATCTCAATAGGTACTCCTTCTTACCTTGCCTAGTCCGGTGCTTTAGAATACGTTCTATAGACTATAGCTCTTTACTATCCGCTAGTATATCTTCGTATTTAGCAGGGGCTTTATCCCCCTCGCGTAGGTAATATAGCTTAAGGAGGGATATATAGAAGGTATTATAGATAGTGTAATAAGGAGGAAGCTACAACTAATAGGCCTATACGGAGGAGCCCTTAACTTCTCGAATACGGAATAGACCAATGTATCTTAGTGCGAGCTTAGGCCTTGTTTTGCCGTTAGGTAATAGGTGCTTGCGGATGCGGAGGTTCTTAGTGCTTAGTATAACTATATCGCCTTGTTTAAAGGTTATTAGCGTATAGTGCTTGTCGTAGTAGGTCTTTTAGTACTCTTAAGCCTTTGTCAACTTCTCGGCTATCTTAGTATAGATTTCTCGCATCTTCTAAACCCTCTTAATAGCCGCTAGTGTTTCGGGTACTTAACGCGCTTCCCTTTCCTTACGCTCGGCCTCGAGCGATAGAGGGTCTTGTAGTATAGTAGCGTTCTAACCTATTATAGCTACATATAGTGAAACCTTAATTAATAAGTAGACACCGTTATTGTACACGAATTTAGCTAGTTATAAGAGGTTAACCTATCTATTAGGGTCCTTATTAATATAGCTATGCAGGTACTGCTATAGCGTAGCATTCTACCTCTCTATTTAACCGTTAGTCTATAGATAGAAGGCTATTAACAGTCGATGCTTTAGTCTTAGTTGCAGGTATAATTCGCTCTAATAGTGCGATATAAATGTCGAGCCCCTATCGGAGACTATCCCCTTAGGGGTCCCCTAATAGCTGCAGAAGATGTTGTTCTATAGTGCTTTAGCTATATTAATAGCAGTCTAATCCTTGCGCGCCGGGATATATCGAGCGCCTTTAGTAAATCGATCTACTATAACAAGGATAGTATTATATACGTCCTTGCTACCCCTACGCTTAGCAGGCGGAAGGCCTATAATAAAGTCTATTATTAGCTTAGTAAATAGCTTCTTTAGAATAGAGAGCGAAGACAACTCGCCGAACGGTAAGTGCTTCGGTGCTTTAACTCGCTAGTATACTATATAGGTCTATATATACTCCTTTATATGCCGCTTACTATTTAGCTAGTAGTATATACGCTATAGTAACTCGTGCGACCTCTCTATACTATAGTAACTAGCGAGCTTACTATTATAGTGCCTCTTTAAAAGCTCTTATCTAATCGATTGTTTAGCGGGGATATAGTATCTGCTCTTAAACTTCAAGTAACCTTTGTCGTCGATCGACTAACTATTACTTTTGCTAGATCGAGTCGCCCGCCTACTTATAAGCTTATTAATGCGCTCGATAGTAAAGGCGTCCCTCTGCTAAGTACGCAATAGCTTATCTATAAACGATTAACTATCCCTATTTATAAGGTTATTTAATAGCACCCTCGCTATTAAACGAGGTACGTATTGTATATATCTAATAGTACTAGTAGCCGGAACTACTGCAACCTCTTCTATAGTGCTGTCGCTATATAGGCTATTACTATAGATAGCAATGTCTTTAATCGAGTTATTATAGCTCGAGCGATCTACGTCCTTTCTAACGCGTACTAGAAGAACGACAACTCCGCTATAGTATTTGTTGCCGCCGCGGGGTCCGGAAGTCCGCTTATCCTACGCTTGCTTATTAACAATACGGGCTATAGCAATCTTATACTATAGGGTTGGAAACAAAGAATTAATATATTAGGTCTCGCTATCGTAATTAGGTCGCCTCGATAGGCTATTAGTAGGGTTACTTACGCCTAGCCGATATAATATATTAAAATTAAACCCGGCGAGGTAGACGGCCTATCTAGCCTATCGACCTATAACCCTAGTAACCTTAGTAATGCTACGGAGGTTGTTATAGTCTACACAGACCTAGATAGTGTGCTATATACTATCGAGATAGTGCCTCTAATACTTAAAGGCCTCGACAATAGCTAGGAGCTCTTACTCGTAGGTCTCGTAGCGACGCTCTATATCCATTATCTTTCGTAAAAAGAAGGCAATCGGGTACTAATAGGTGTTATTAGCCTATTGTAACATAATAGCTAATACAGCGAACTGTAAAGCGTTAGTCTCAATTCGGATCTACTTACTTAGTACGAAATAGTGCAATAAGGGGACTTTAGTGAAGCGTTATTTTAGACCGTTAAAAGCGGCTTGTGTTTTGTTAGTCTATTTAAACTCTCTAGACGGGTTAGCCTTGGTTTTAGTAAGCTTAGTTAGGGGCATTATATGCCGTGAATAGCTCTTAATAAAGCGACGATAGAAATTAGCGAAGCCGAGGAACGACTATAGTTCCTTAATTAACGTAGGAATAGGCCATTTAGTAATAGTTTTGATCCGATTAGAATCAGCCTTAATACCCTTAGTTAATACGAGGAAGCTAAGGAATAATACCTCTTTAGCAGCAAAGGTACATTTAGAAGGTTTGTAATATAGTCTATAGGCTCGTAGGCGGTCGAGGACCTTACGTACTACGGCCTAGTGTTCTGCAATATTAGGTAAATAGGTATAAACTAGGATGTTATCTAGGTAAACTATATAGAGATAGTCTAATAGGCCTAAAAGGGCTCGATTAATGTAGGACTAGAATGTTATAGGGGCGTTCGCTAGCCTAAATAGTATAACTAAATACTCGAAATAGCTATAGCGGGTACGGAAGGCTGTTTTCTATTTATTACCCTTACGGATGCGGATACGATAGTACGTATCCTTAATGTCTAGTATAGTATAGAAGTAAGCCCTAGAAAGGCGATCGAGGGTCTTATTAATAAGAGGGAGTAGACAGCGGTCTTTAATAGTAATAGCATTAAGCCTACGATAGTCGATATATAGGCGTAGGCTACTATCCTTCTTTAGTACGAATAGGATAGGGGCGCTAGTAGGGCTGTTACTATACTGTATCCGACTATTAGCTAGGTTTTCCTCTAGGTACTTACGCAATATAGCAAGCTCTCGCTTACTAAGGTTGTAGAGGGGGCTAAAAGGAACCTCCTTGCCCTCTATAATATTAATCTTATAATCCGTCTCCTTAAATATAGGCAATGTCGATGCTAGGTAGTGTTTAAACACGTTAATATAGGTCTCTCGGATAGGCTCTAGCATACGAGCAAGCTAATTAGGATTATTAGGGGGCACAGGTTCATCGTTATTACTACCGAGTAGGTCGGTAGTCGGATTAGCTAAGGTAGGTATTAGGTTGCTAATAAACAGGACCCTAATATCGTTAGAGCACTCGCTAATATTAATATATTTAATGTCCTCTTTCCTAGCGATTCTAAATCGCTATTGTTGACTGCCTAAGTCTATAACTATAGTATAGTACTTAAGAATAGGGTTGCTAATAATAATGTCGGATAGGAGGCTGTCTATATCTACCGCGTAGGTAGTAAAGTTTAGTAGGCGTTCATTTCCGAGGTCGTCTTTTAGAACTATAGGAACATAGTAGGCCCTATAGGTTAAGTGCCGAGCGTTATTAAACTAAGCAAGGGTTGGCAGGTTAGTTCTAGGCAATTGCCGAAGGTCTAATTACTTAGCTAGGCGATAGCTAATAAGGGCGCTAACTAAATTTCCGGGGTCTAGTATAACCCTTGCCTTATAGTTAGTATCGCGCCTAGATATAAGACAGGTACGTATAATAGCTAGCACAATGTCGATAGTCTTACGCCGTATAAGGCTAACAGTTAGTACGGCGCTTATTCTTTTTTCGAAGGTTAGCCTATAGGGGTAGCGTTAGCCGCTAAGAGGTGCTTTCGGTATTTAGCGGAAGCATAGTTAATTCGGGCCTAGTCCTTAGGTTTGTCGTATTAGCCTAGTAGATAGCTAGTACTATTACAATTAAAGCACTTCAATCCGGTCGGGAGATTGTTGCCGTAGCTATTATTACTACTATTATTAGTCGAGCGGTTAGTATTATAGGGATACGAGCCCCTTCTACGGCCCCTATCGCGGCCTCCTCTATATAGATAGATAGATATTTCATTTGCCTGTTGTAGTGCCTTTCGGCCTATATAGGTCTGTTTCTATATATTGTTTTAGGTAGGAAACTAACTTAGTTGGTAAAAACCTCCCTCCTATCCTATTTATAAGTGTTAATCTTCCTCGTTTCCTTGTTTTCCTTCTTCTAGGGTATACTAGTGTTATAGTTGTTACTCTCTAACTACCTTGCCTACTACCCTACCCTTCTTTCCCCCTCTTCTTCCCTCCTTCTTATCTACTCCTTAGTTTCCTTTACTAGTGCGAATTGTTGTACGAATCCCTATTTAATAATCTACTTTACTATCCTCTTTAGGTCTTCTTTGCTCTAGATTAGCTTATCGTATTCCCTTTCTATTGCTTTTAGTCTCTAATTACTTCTGCCTTCTAACTATTAAGGGCAGACTAGCAGTATATACTTAGGGTTCTAAGATTGGTAGCTATATTAGTACGCTCTGCTTTCAATTCCTAGGACGTTTCTTCTAAATAGGTAAGATCTGAGTCTAATATATTTAGATCTGATTTGGATAGCTAGGCTTGCCTCGGCCCTATTTAGGTCCTTATAGAGCTAGTAGTTATATTAACCAAATTTGATTAGTGCCTTTAGGGTTCCTAGTCTAACTTATGTTTTATTCTATTCCTGCTTCTATAGGTACCTAGCAATTGATTCTGCTAGGCTTTGTTTCTCTCCCTTTAGCTTGTTGTCTTTTAGCCTTATATTTAGTCCCTAAAGCTCTTTCTCTAGCATTTCTCTTATTAAGACTCTATATTGCTCTAGGTCTTTAACTTTCTAAGGAGTTATTTGTAGTCTGTCTCGCCTCCTAGTCCTAATATACTAGGCTTTTATCTTGTCTAGTGCCTTTTAGATAGTCTATTAGACTAGATATTCTATTGTCTTTGCTATATATTAGTGTCTTAGTCCCTTGAAGTATTGTTTAACTAGTAGGATCCCTAATTCTATTTCTACTACCCTTATTAGTGTAGTTTTGTATGCTCTTAGGATTTTCTTTAGGCTTTAGGTTTAGGACCTACTAACCGGTTGCTTAATCCTCTTTAGTGTTTTCTCCTAGGCTGTCTATATCTATGCTCTATATAGCATTGCTAGCTTGACAATTGCTTTATATATAACTTTAGCTTTCTCGAATATAGCCCCCTATATAGAGGCTATAAGCCTATTAATGGATTGTATATTAGTATCTGCCCTCTGCTTTGCCTTCTTTACTTATAGTCCCTAATTTAGTTTTAGATCTAGCTAGATCCCTAGTACCCTAAGCTCTGCTAATAGTTAGGTTTTAAAGCCTTAGATAGTGATTGATTGCTTTATATTATAGGTTGATTTAGCCTTATTAAAGTAGATAAGCTAGTACTTTTCTAAGGCGAATTTTGCTCTATACCTCTTTGCCTATTTTTTATACTCCTAGTACTTCTCTTCTAGGATCTTGTAGTTGGTTTCTATTGTCTTAGACTAGGCTAGGATGTTTGTGTTATCTATAAACCCTAATGCTAATATGTTTTTTAATTCTAGGAGTAGGAGTAGGTCTACTATAAAGATAAGGAAGAGGATTAGGGAGAGTATTAATCCTTAGGGGATTCCCTTTTCAGTTAGCATTAGGTCTGATTTGAATTTGCCTAGGATAAGCTATATCGATCTTTCCTATAGGAAGGACTAGATAAATTAGACTATCTAGTTTAGTATAGCTTTCTGTTTAAGTATATATAGGAGTCTTTTATAGGAGACGTTATTAAAGGCTCCTAAGATATTAAGGGAGAGGAGGGTTGCTACCTAGTTTTAACTATAGTGCTAGATATGCTTAATCTGTTCTATAATTAGTTCTATAGCTATTAGTATTAACCTCTTCTTTCTTCCTCCTATCTAGCCTTTAGGAAGGATGTTCCTTTCCTCTATAAAGGTTGTTAGCCTTTTAGCGACAATTTTTTCTAGTACCTTACCTATTATATTAAGTAGGGCTATTAGTCTATAGGCCTTAAGCTACGTATAGTCTTCCTTCTAGGGCTTCCTTAGTACTACTATTAGGGACTTCCTAAATAGTCTTAGGTAGTGTCCTAGTGCTAGGCTTTATAAAAAGATATTAGCTAGTACTAGGGCTAGCCCCTTCCTATATGCTTTTAGAAGTTTGTTATAGATCTTATCTTCTCCTAGTGCCTTATTGCCTAGAATTTTCTTTAGGATCCTTTAATAGTTTCGGGTTGATCTAG
>NW_006921536.1:682942-685866 GCF_000340215.1 Pseudocercospora fijiensis CIRAD86
AGGCCTCCTTATCTATGTAGCTATCCTCTATATCTCCTCTAGTTTCTTTGTAATTATTCCTATTGTAGATCTCTATTCTTGTATCTTGTCTTTCTTAATCTGGATCTTCTTTTCCTAGTAGGCTTTGTTATAGTTGTCCTATACTTCCTAGGTATAGGTTTGTATCTACTGCCTCCTAGCCTTCCTTACTGCTTTAACCTTCCTTATACACTTACTAGTCTAGTATAGTTGCTAGTATAGTGAATGTTTCTTTGCTAGGGTATACTTTCTAGCTACCTGTTTTAGGATTCCTGTTAGTTCTTCTACTGCCTTGTTAATGTCCTCTAGCCTTAGTAGGTACTTTGTTAAGAGTTCCTCTAGTTTTAGGTCCCTTTCTAGTTCCTCCCTAATCCTACCCTATTTAGCACCTTTCTAGTTAAGCTTCTCCTCTAGTTCCCTTTCCTAATTAGCTTAGACATTTAGCTTAATCTATACCGGGAAGTAGTCTAATGATTCTTCTAGTTCCTAGTTAACCCTATATCTTGTGATTCTATTCCTAATCTAATATAATGCAAAGTATAGGTCTAGTGTGCTACTGCTTCCTCTTGCCTCCTAAGTAATTAGTCCCTTTAGGGTAACAATTTCTATTCCTTCCCTCTCTAATATGTCAATCAGTCTTCCTACTAGGAAGTAGTAAGCTAGGGTAAAGTCTAAGCCCTAGAGGGGGTAGTAGAGGTTGAAATCCCTAAGTAGGATTTAGTAGGTGTTCCTCTAGATAACTCTAGGTAGTCTTTCTAGGGTTTTTAGTTAGGTACTACTCTTAAGTCTAGTAGTAGGTTGTATATATAGTAGACTTAGAGTATACCTTAGGATGTCTCTACTTGAACTAATATTAGGTCCCTATCCTCCTATAGTATAGCCTACTAGGTTTCTGTATCTATCTCCTTACTAATGTAGATGTATGTCCTTAGGGCTCCCTAGTTATAGATAATTAGGTAGTATCTTAGGTCTTTAACTATTGCTAGTCTCTTTATATATAGGTTGAGCTAGGGCTCTTAGATTGCAATAATGTAATGTTCTTTTAGGTTTAGTACTTAAAGGAAGCTCCTCTATACCTTATCTTTGCTCTTGTTAATATTGTACTATATAATGTTTAGTAATATTGCAATGTTTATTAGGTTTTATCTATATTATTTCCCTATAAGTTTTCCTTTAGTCTTCCCTTACTTTAGACTAATATTTAACTAAGCTTTGTCTGCCCTGCTTCCTTTCCTATAATGTTAAGGTATCTTAGTCTCCCTAGTTGCTAGTAACTCTCTTGTGCTAGTAAGGCCCTAAATGTGAACCTATTATCTTGTCTAGACCTCTTTTATAGCACTTAGCTAGGTTGCTTCTATACCTAGCTGCCCTAGCTTGTTGTGTATCTTTTTGGTGTGTTAATTCTAGCTTCCTTTGCCTTCCTAGCTGCCTATATTCTTACTAGGTATTCCTTCGCCTATAAGGGGTATCTTTTAGTATAGTATGTATATCTTGCTTCTCCCTTGTATACTTTGTATTCTTTAACCTAGTAATCCCCTATATAATAGGAGCAAGTATTAGTTGTCTTTGTATACTTAGCTGCTAAGTGTCTATAGTGTTAACATTTAAAGTACTGCATTATCCTATAGTTGCTTCTATATATCTCTGTTTCTAATCTTTTAAAGTCCTAGAACAACCCCTAGTCTAGTACTATATTAGCTTGCTCTATACTCCCTACCTAGATAATTAGGGAAGACTGCTTCTTAGTCTCTTCAATTTTCCTTTTAATCTATACTACTTTTGTAATCTTTAGGCCTAGGTATATAGCTTAGTTTTGTCTCTATAGGCTCTTAATATCCCGTTCTTCCTTAAAGCTTCTTATTATACTATAGGCTATAATTATAAACTGCTATTAGGAGACCTTTGCTGTTTTCCCTATCTTAGTTGTCTATTCTTTTTGTGTTTCTAGCTTCTTTTTGTCCTACTCTTATGCTATAAATAGCTTTATTACCCCTTTATCTTCGTTCCTAACCTTAATTACCTCTTTAACTGCAATTCTTTCTATAATCTCTTTCCCTATAAGTCCTTAGATTTCCTTTTACTCCTATAGGTCCGTAATATAGACTCTGACTACTGTCCTCGGGGGTTTTAGCGCCTCCTAACTAGCTACTGCTACCTAGGTGCGGTAGTTTAGGCTTATCTCCTATTGTTTCTTCGTAATCTTTACTACGACTGTATTAGCTACCTTTGTAATTACGTAGCTTGCCTAGTTGTGGATTGCTTTTAGTCCTCTAAGGAGTTCTAAGATCATTATCCTATATACCCTCTTAGGGGTTCTTCTATCTTCCGCCTTTAGTACCTCCTCTACCCTAGTATATAGTGCTTTCCATTCGTCCTCCCTTCCTTCTTAACTGTCTTCCCTTCGTCTCTAATTGTTCGCTGCTATTAGGCTATCGGTTAGATAAGATAATAGGTTTACGGCCTCCTCTATATAGCCGGCGGCTACGGCCTCTTCTATAGTTATTATTACTATTCCTATTATTAGCATTGTTATTATAGTAGGAACCTTAGTTTCCTCTACGGCTACTACGATTACCGCGGTTAGTACTAGCTAGCCGGATCCTCGATTCTAGTCGTTATTAGAGCTAGATAGCTCGTTCGGCTGTTTCTACTTCGACTATAAATTAAATGCGTATTAGGTTAGCTTGTTCGAATATACGGCGACGGTCCAATTCGAGGATAAGTTCCTATCTAAGTTTTAGGCGTATTTCCGAGATCTATATAGAATTAGTCTTAGCCGGGAGGTTATCCTCGAGGGTCTTTAAATAGGCCTCGAATAAACGAGCCGATTAATTAGTCTTTTGTTAGCTCGAAGATATAGTCCTAAGTATATTGTTACCTTAGTATAGGGTTTTCTAGGGTGTCTA